>NC_040887.2:4843810-4928810 GCF_900634795.4 Betta splendens | reverse complement strand
TCTTCACCAGAAGACGCTATAACTCATTTGCATTCAATTTGGTGGGGTGTAAAACTCCACCTCCATCATTAACCGTTTTATTTGACTGCATGTGCATGAGACCACAAATGCGAAATACGTCCAGTGTCCTGTGTTGTCATTGGAGTCATCATTCGCTGCTAAATAATTTATCCGTCTCAGATTAGGTCCCAGCATATTTTCTCTCTCCCAACCTCTCCCGAGCACGTTCATTGATTCTTCATTAATTATCTTTTCACTCAGCTCAATTATTTAACCTCACTGGGGTCCATCTGACACCCAGCAGGTGGCCTCCTTAAACAGCTCTGTTAAACAGAGCACTCACCTAACAGGGATCCACCTCCACAGAGCTGCGTCTGGATGAAACGCCGCAGAATGCCTGATCATGTTCGGAGTCAGTGCCGCCCCGGAG
Organism: Betta splendens; assembly: GCF_900634795.4. Lineage (NCBI taxonomy): Eukaryota > Metazoa > Chordata > Actinopteri > Anabantiformes > Osphronemidae > Betta > Betta splendens. Next base: position 4,928,380 of record NC_040887.2, on the reverse strand, counting down.
GCAGGCGGCTGCGTTGCCCGAGGCCAGGCGGCGGCTGGGCTTTGCTTGTTGGACAGGTTGCAGTCCTGTCGGCCCATTCAAACGCTCTGTTTTCCTGTTGCCGTAGGTGCCGGAGCTTTGCTGGATCTGTTGTGTGCTCACTGGGGAATTTGAATACAAAGAGCACTGCAGCAGTCACCAATTTGCTACCGTGTCCTGCAGATTGTGTTGTATCTTATCAAATAGGCTCGCTCATAAGCTTGACTGTACTGGGAAGCCAGACCTGCAGACTGGGCGCAAACCCAAGGGGCTCCACGCGACAGGGACACACTGAGACGCTCATTTGGAAACAGTGAAAGGGAGACGAGTGGGTTGATGGGATGCTCATGGGTGGAGCATCAGAGAGGCTGGTGGTGAAGGCCGTGATCACATCAGGCACCATGACAATGGACAGTGGAAACCTATTGTTTCAATTCAAGTCAACCAGAAAACACCCAGTCTGTGTTTACAAACCTGATGATGTTGGATGTTGTATTTCTAAGTGGTTGTATGTTAATTGTAGTGCAGTTTGAGGAGTGTGACTCACTCACACGGTGCAAAGCGATGCCAGGGTCTCGGAGGGATGTGCTGAGTGTGGCGGGGCTTCCAAGGGATTCCTACAGATCCGATACCTATTACCTTCACTAAACCCCACTCTGTGAAGCCTTCCTGCTCACACGCCTCGCTTTCCCCGAATCATTGCAGCGTGACAGGCCTTCAAAGCCGGGAGGGCGACTGACTGAAGTGGAGCCCCCTGTTTTTAATTGAACTGTTAACGACGTGCCGTACGAGTCCGGCGTTAGCGTTAGCGTTAGCTCGGCGTTAACGCCACAGCAGATTAGACGAAGCAGTTCGGAAACATGATGAATCCGTGCGTCCTGGGACGTGATATCACCCACTGCTTTAATCATTCTGTTCCTAATTCGCTGTCAGGCGCAGATGAGCTTCACGCCGCTTAATATTCTAACTTTGTAGTGCGGCTCCATTCTTCAGAAGAGACGTTTCACTTCATTAACAGGCACGTGAGCCGCTCACCTGCTCCTTCTCGCTCTCATGCTGCGTCCCTGTGCACCTATACTGATATTCATAATGCCGTGTGCATTGTAGACAAACAGATACCGGCTCGCCCCCCATTTACTCTCTTCCTTGTCTCATGGACTCCTTTAATAGCTCAGATAAAGGTCAACTTATTTCACACAGTGGTGTTAGAATGTCATCACTTGCTGTAATGACCGCTACCTGCATTAACTTTCCCAGTACAGAGGCATACTGTAGATACGGCACAGTGAAATATAATTAGTCTTAGAGCGAAGGGAACAGATTGAAGAATTCGCTCCATGGATTCAAGTTCTTGCTGTTTTTCTAAGCCTATAAACAATCTGAATAGAGTAATTCACCTCTGTTTAAAAGCATTTGTTCAGATAAATCATTTCCATTCATTCTATGCATCGTGTGATTATTGCGCTGCAGTTTGAAGCTAATAATACACAGCAGTCCACTGCACAGTTCAATGCCAGTTGCTTGTCGCCATGTAATCCCGGGACTCCCAGAGGAAACTTATTCAATAAATATTCTATTTCCACAATATGACCCCTGTTCCCTGCCTCGCTGGAGTGTGCTGGAGTCCCCTAGGTAAGTTTAACAGCTACTTTTCTATTGTCTCCGCTCTAAGAGGTCAGTATATCACAGTGAATGAACCCTGTCAGTTTTATTACCAGTGGAGCACAACACCACAGATAAAACAGACTCCATATACCCCCACACCTCCCTGGCCTCACAAAACAGCCTTGCTTGATCAGTTTGTTCCTCCAGGCCCCCTCCCTCCTTCGTCAAACCCTCCAGCCCTTGTTTTTGTTGTGTGTGTGTATGTGTGTGTGTGTGTTTCACCTCATTCTTTTTTTTTGTCCATCCCTGTCTGTCTTCTGAGCCACACATCCGCCGGTATAGAAAATGACACTGCAGCTGCTCCCCACATCCCCACCATCACAAGCACCCCCCCCCCCCCCCCCCCCGAGCGCTGTGGCCCCCACGCTCCCAGGCGTGTTTACCGGAGGCCCTATAATGAAAGGGCTAGGCGGAGACGGAGACAGCCACGGGCGAGCCCTGGGGGCCCTGCCTCACGGCTCACAACCCTCCAGCTCCAGGATCAGCGCAGTGTGCTGCCGGGTTCACACGGATCCGTCTTCTCTGTTGGCTTCCTGTCCTAATCCTACCTTGGCTCTCTGATGCCTCTCTGTCTGTCCAGTGTTTAATAGATATAGACTTGCATTATTCATCTGTGCAACAAATGCGTAATATACACATATGTCGATGTAAATGTATTGGAAATAATACCTGGGCTGAGTTGGAATCTTTACACTGTACAAAATCCAACAGCAAATCCCTGCATTACATCATGAAAATCAGAGATTGTCACAGTGTTTGGCCAATATAATGAGCACAATGACATGGGGCTGCTGGGAAGTCACAACGTCAACCCTGTCAGAAGCATCCACACATGCAAATGGGGTATTGGCTGTCACTACACATTCAAGCAGAACAACAATATAACCTTTGCACATGACAGTGGATTGCTTCTCTTATTGAGAGTTGGTTTGTAAAAAGGGTAGATGTTTAAATACACCAAGCATTCACAAACAGTCAAATTTATGTATTTAACGGAATATATTTGGTAGTAAAAAACACTGCAAATACATAGAAGTCAACCAAATGCACTATAAATACTGACAACACAACCAGATTATGCAGTGCAGCTGTTTGTGTATTTCCCTTTGTTTATTAGTTTGCTTTGCTGGCCCTGAGGTCTACACAGTCTAAAATCTGCTGAAATGAGACTGTTGTAGAATCCAAACACCAGCAATGGTTGGTTTTAATTTGAATTTGTAAAGCCTGCTCTCACCAGGGCCAAATGTATGGGTGCAGAGGGGGAAACATCATTCTTAGTTACAGTAATTCAGGCTCGGTTGCTCTGTGATTGACTGTTTTCAAATTGATGCATGCTCGTTGGGGAAAAAGGAGTCCCAGCGATGGGAATGACATGATGGTAGTTGAATTGCAGATCATATTCTGTGGCTGTCATGGAAATGTGCGTGGCCTGTCTGGGCTGCTGACATAGATTGAGCGCTCCCACCGTGGATGGACACTGAGCCAGACACAAGGCCAATGATGGCTGACATATGTCTGATGATTGGAGCTGCTACACCAGAATTATTGATATATCATACTTAGGAGGTTTTGTAACGCTGCCTCGTCTTCGATACTCCTGGGATTTATTTTATTTTAGTAATAATAAAATATTTACCACAAACAAATTAACTGACAAATTCAGTTCCCTTTTACAATAGTAACTCTAACTAGATCTACATAAATGTTCACAATTAACCAAGCTATTTAAAGATGTTAACAAACAAGCAAAGATGCACTGCTGCTGGGTCAATAAGACCGAACTCACACATGGCATGCCAATGTAAAGCTGTCTGGCTCAGGCGTAGCCACTCGATATCGTGCATATTGAGCTGGACCAAGATCATAAGCAACAGGTCAATAGCTGGTGCGGATAGCGATGCTGTTTCGTGGCTGAGCTGGTTTCCCCACAGACGACCTGTTGCTCCCAGTGGGTCCGCTTATCTCCACAGCCCAATCAGGTCTCCACCCACCGGCGCTAAGCCACAGCTGATCAATAGGAGGCACAATGTCTGTGTTTTCCGTCCCCCTCTGGGGTCAGAGGTCACGCTCTCGTCTGTTTCTTTATCCACAGTGAATGCGGAGGCGACGTCACACCTTGAAGGCTGTTAATAAAAAATTTTGCCAAAGCTTGACAAAACTAAATGTGATAAAGGAAGAGAATGGGATTGTTCCGTTTGCTTTTAAAGGCCTGGAGCTGTTAAGTACAAGTGACTGTGACATTTGGAAGTGTTTGTTCACTTGTGCGCGTGTTCTAATTGTCAATGCGCGCGTCCTCTGCGGCTGACAGGTGAGAGCCAGCGCCATCGCTCAGGACGCTGATCAGAATTACGACTACGCCTCCAACAGTGTGATCCTGCATTTGGACGTGGGCGATGAGGTGTGCGTGCAGCTGGACGGAGGGAAGGTCCACGGAGGCAACACAAACAAGTACAGCACCTTCTCCGGCTTCCTCATCTACCCAGACTGAGCCTAATCCTCCCTCGCTGAGAGGGGAGCGGTCAGAGGGAGACAGAGCCACACTCACATGTATGTATGCAAATTCATGCAGACACATACATACACACACACACACACACACACACACACACATACACGCCCACACATCATGAGATTTACAACAGGCTAGTGTGGCTCAAACAAAAATCAAAGAGAAGTGGGATTAAGTCAAATCGTGTGAAATTGAGCCAGTCATCATGAGCCGCCACATTTATTGGCTCCCATTGTGTGCAAATAGAAATTTCTGAATATGTACAGTACGGTGTAACTGCACATAACTTGCACGTTGTGGCTCTGAAATGTCTCAAGTATTATAATGTGTTTCATATTAACTGACGTCGTGAGAGCTGGAGTCACCATCAGTCTGACGGCGGGAGTGCGACTAAACGAGCCGCCCAAGATGACAAACGCACACTTAATGTATTCCAATCTGTAACAGCATCCACCACGTACCTGCTCACTCATCCCTATGACCTCTGATCAAAGGCCCTCCTTTCTGTCGGAAGTGATCTATGTGAAATATTTTGGCCCGTGCTTCAAAGAGAAGCGCAGACGACGTGGATTAAACCTTCGCTGCGACAGCCGCCGACTGAGACCATCTCCACGAACGCACACGTTTGAATTTTGCTTTCCTGTTCATCATCATGACAAGACACGTGAACACGCGTCACGGACGGCACGTGGTGTGGTGAAGTTCGCCAGCTAGCTTTTATTTTGGCACTATTCTGTGTGCGTGCATGTGAGTGTATGTCACTGCGTTTGAGTGGATATAAACAGACACTGGGGCAGAAAAGACGTGAATGCTGCAGCGTTTTACTGACATTAAATGTTGTATAATATGTTACAGAGCCATGGCTATAATTAAACTGCTATACCTGCTTAGTACTTTATTTTTGAGAGACCTGTCAGAGTGTTATCACATGTATAAACACAGTAATCTTGAGATGGGCTGTCTGGAATGTGGAATAGGTCGAGTAGATAATATTCCTATTAAAACACTTACTGGATACCTACTTTGTCTGCGTTCTTGTTGTGGCTGAGCGAAGCCACGTACAGGTTAGACTCATAAACACATGCATTCCCTTGCTCACTTTTCTTTGCGGTGGCCATTTGGATTGACGGCGGAGAATTGGAGAGATGACACGGCTGCGTGGACTTAGAGCCCAGATCGAATCCTGCGACAACATGGATTTCCAATATATCTTAAGACACAGTCTAAGACACAAACATTAATACCTCTCTATCGATCCAACCCTTTAATACACACAGGATCTACAAAATCCAGCCACTTTCTGAATGTAACAATGAAGTGATCAATTGTACAAACAAAACATAGCGCTCCAGGGTTTCATACAGTCACTCGTGTCATTTCTTATTAAAGTTTCAACCAAGGTAATTTGTTGCAAGGCCCATCTGCAATGGGAAATACATTTTGGCAAAAAGAGAATTTAATTATGGTATACAGTACACACACACATAGTCTCTCTCTATATATATGTCCCTCATAACACCAATGTTGGAAAGGCTAAAGAGTTGATTTGGGCATTTTTGCCCGAAGAACGTCTTAATTGATTATTAGTTGATGTCAATTATTTGCCTCTTTTTTCGTCCTTCCTTTTAATCATAATGCCATTCCAGCCATGACACTGTGGGTGTCATTTTATTTCATGCACACTTAATTACAGGACTTTATTAAAGGAGTCATCATCTTCAAACTGCTACTTGAGCAGTTCCTAAAAGAGGGAGAACCACCATCGCCGCGTTACTGAGAATACCTCTCACATTATTGGCTAAAAGTGAAAATATCTAATTAGAGTGGAGAACTGACGGTATTCTGGACTTAAAGGATTTTGGTGAATCTGTTGCGCCTGAGAGAAGGAGGGATGTAGCTGCGCCGTGCCTGGGCCCAGCCCCCGGCCGATTCCAGTTGAAAGTTAATTGGATGGGGTGAGGTCTGAGACAGGCTGCGCTGAGGCCCATTAGTGATTCCCCTGTCGAATGCAGAGCCATGAGGATCACAGACTCACAAATAGGAGGATTAAAATAATCAATAGCCTTGACTTCCATCGACTACACACATACACACACAGAGAGTAATTAGTGGACAACCTATTCAGCAGTGGACTATGACACCCTTCTGACCCCCCAACACACACAGGCTCCACAATGGTAGCTGCGGTGCCTAATGAGGGGAAATAGTTGTGGCTGCTTGTGAGGAAAATGAAAAGGTCAGGAAGACACCAAACAGCTTTCTATGGCTTATATAGAAGCACTTTGTTAATCACAGGTTGAAGATTTACAACATGGTCACAAAAAACATTCATCCTGAAATTTTGGCTCCATTAAAATTTAGAGGCAAAAATAGACTAATTTCATTCGCAGTAGCATAGGATATACCGTGGTGTTAAACGCGTCAGTTTAATCTTTTCACTTTCAGAAGCAACACTGCCCCCTTGTGTCCACACAGCAACAGTACCAAATAGACAGAATTACCTCATTCCTTTTAATCGAACACCCAAGATATTTTTAAGGAAATGTTTATTTAAAAGCAGCAACATAGCTGGGAAGTCAAAACGCATGAAATGTTTCTTACTACCAACATGGCTTTGACTTTGCCGCAGAATTAAGAACACGTTTCTCAGCCAAAGCAAGTTTAATCAATGATACAGTAAAATATGTTGCTGACAGTATTCTGTATACATATATTAAAGTCCCTTTTACACTGATTCTAGTATCAATAGTTACAGTGTATCACCATCAATTTGTGTTTACTCCAGTGCTGCATATTAGAATGGAATTGCAAACAATGCAAGCACATAATGAATCCAGATTGGAGACTGTGTGAACTGTCTGAACACCAATGGCCAGAATCATCATCTTGTTGGGGGAATGTGAAGGCACTTAAACAAAACTAATTCAGGATAAGGGCTGGAGATGTAAAAGCCAGATGCAAAAAAGGGGCAACAGGTAAAAAAAAAGGGATGTCTTTGTCTTCACCCGTTCATCACCATCCTGACCAGTTCTGTAAAACAGATAAAGGCAAATGTAAAATTTCATGATGCACATGTCAGAGATTTTCTCAACAGCTACAGCATGTGGAGCTATGCTCCAACCCTCATCCAGCCAAGCGCTGGGTGGGAGATGCTGTATCTGGAGAAAGATCTCCAAAGTCCTGCTCATCCAGACAAAAAGAGTTGAAATGGGTACCGAGGGAAATAAAAGGTGAGGTTAACAGTCTTTTTCATATTCAGCCTAAGCACTTGGCTGTGTCTATGATCCAAGAATAGCTGTTAGAGAAGCCATCTCTGCTTTACGTTTCGCTCTGGCTGAGAAGCAGAGAAAAGAGAAGATTAAAAAGGGAGCTACAGTCCAGTCAAAGCGGCCAGCTAAAAAAAAATATATAATCAGTAGAGAAAACAATCAGCATTAAAGCAACTCATTGCCACTCTCTGGTTAGTAGAAAAGGGGACTGGTCCACCCTCAAAAAAGGTGGCTATACTGAAATATGAAAACATCTGCAACTCACATTTAATTCAATGGCTAAGGAAAGAACAGCCCATATGACACCAACAGAAGGAAAGGCCTATCAATATACCACCAATGACATGCACCACTGTAATCTGCCCAAAATGAGCAGACCGTGGCCACCAGGCTCTCTCTAAAACAGGCCAGTTTCTTCCTTGTGTGTCCACCATTTCCCCTTAGTAACTGAGGGGGGTTTCAGACACATGCAGAGGGCCATGCTGCAGCCAGGGGACAAGACAGAGGGCTGCAGGAAAGAGAAACAAAACAGCAGGAGGCTACACATGGGTCAGAGCCTTAGGATGAAAGGTGAGAGGGACCACCAGGCTTCCCACAGGCACCTATGCAACAGCTCCCGTTTCCCCAATATGAAGAGAGCAACTGTAGCTGATTAGTGTTAGGATGGTCTGATGGGAAGGAATATTTAGTAACTAAAAGGTAGGAAAGCCTGGAGGTGCAGCCTCACAGTATACCCAGTGACCGTACCATCCCTCAGCCTGACATGATGTGACGAACAAATGCTGTGGAGGAAGAACAGTTAACAGACTGTAAGTTGACCACAACTTAATTATAAAGACCATTATAAAGACCCAAACCAAGAGTAACAACCTTTTAAGTGCCTAAAATATTTCCAATTACTTGTTAAATGACTTATGTTGGCAACTGCACAATATCTCACTTCTACTGAACATAAGCACACGGATTTGTTGCCACATTGGGAATGGGGAACAGTTTCTGGTTACGGCCTCAGACAGACTCAGCCTGTAGACAGCATCGTTCTTCTTGACAGTTGCTTCATTTTTTTTACCTCACCTTCATAATTGATGCATCCATTTGCATCTTCATGTCCTGCCACAAGCATCTCCACTTCCTCCTCTGTCATTTTCTCACCTAAAAAAAAATTCAAAATAAAGTTTGATTAGTGAAGGATTTAGGAGATTTTTTGGCAAAAGAAGCTATTTAATAAATCAGAATATTATTACAATTAATGTTATATATTACATATAGAGCACAATACATTTCTGATGACAGGTACACTGGTGCTTGCAGTTAATATGTACACATTAATAATTCAAGAGTAAAACTTGCCTAGTGTAGTGAGGACATGACGTATCTCTGCTCCCATTACTGTGCCATTGCCCTCCTTATCAAAGACACGTAATCCTTCCACAAAGTCTTCCATGGATCCCTGATCTTTATTCTTTGCAATTGCCTGGAACATAGGCAGGAACTGCTCAAAGTCAAGCATCTTGATGTTCATCTCTGTGAAAAGAAACAAAGAACCCAATAAATAAGTCAGGTCTGAATTTTTATCTCAATACATACATATCACTTCCTCTCACCGTCAGCCTTAGGGTTGCCCAGGACCTTGAGCACCTCAGCATTGACAGGGTTTTGCCCCAGGGCCCGCATGACATCTCCGCACTGACTATAGCTGATCTTCCCATCTCCTGTTCTGTCAAACAGCAGGAATGACTCCTTAAACTCTGTAGGACACAAAAGGTGCATGACAAAATTAAACTGAAGATAATAGGTTAAATGATAAATATATATGGAATAAAAAAAAAAAAAATACACACACACACACACACACACACACACACACACACACACACACACACACACACACACACACACACACACACACACACACACACACACACACACACACACACACACACACACACACACACACACACACACACACACACACACACACACACCGCACCAAAAGGATATGAAAACATCAGACAATAAGAACAAGCAGGCTAATGAAGACAGAAGCTGTGAGAAGTGGTTAAACTCTGGTTTTGCCTTTTTTTTTAAAGCAAGCAGGGTCCAAAACACCATAACGAAATGCCCATCTCTAAAGACCTCAAACAAACCCTTACATTTACAATAATACAGGTCGTACATCACATGTGCGTGAAAATGTGGCGTGGTTTTGTTCAAAAAGTCTAAAGTCAAAAATAAGTATCATTTACAAGCTTTAATCTGTGACTCCTGTCTATCTATACTTATCTGGATAGTCCAACAACTGCTGGTCAGCATCGCACCAATTATTCTTTTAAAGCTTCATTTGATACCCATGATGTTTTCCAACTCCACTTCAACATGAATATTTAATAATCTTAGCTACCCAATACAGCAGTGAGCTATACAATCCACATCAAGCTTTCCTTGAACAAAAACTGAGCATTGTTGTTGTGGACTATACCTAATCAACTGCCATTAATAAAGATTAATTCAACAGTGAAATAGTAATGAAGGCAGGGGATTACTCAATATCTGGGTGGTGCACTGTTCCAGATGTTATAGACAACTTATTCTTCCCCCAAAAAAGCTCAGGCACTGTTGTGTAGCTTTTCCTGTTCTCAGGAATGTGCCTCTTCCCTTCTGGCCTGCGAGCACTTTTCCTAACACCATATTTGGTATTGGAGGAGTGGAGGAAAGTAGGAGGAGAGTAAGATTAGCTATAGCCTATTATGTCAACGACGATTAAACAAACCAGCTCCTGGACAAAAACCATCCAGTGCTGCATCCAGCACCAAAAAAGGACACGCTTGTGGAGATGAGCCATTTAAAAAGATAACAGGCAAAGTAACACACTACAGATGACTACAGTCTAACAATGCAAGACTTTATGAAAACAGAAATACACTGTTTGGTTTCGCGGTTAACGTACGAATAAACACAAACAAAACACTGCAATACACCGTAAAGCTGGTAAGGGTCTTAAGGTTACATGTTTGATGTGCCAAGCAACTTTAACTGGCATTTACAACAATGTGTCTACAAAAATCTACATGCTGATAACACCCTAAACACTTAATATTGCCATCCGCCATCAAATCTGCACACTTTTGGGCCTTTCGACTGACTTACCATGGATCTGTTCCAGGTTAAATTCAATCTGAAAAGGACAAGCAGTTGCAAGTGGGAAGTGATGAAAACGTAAGGAAATAAAAGGAGGAAAACTTAGCGTTGAGCCACGACTACCAAGTTGAGCGAGGCGGGCATAGAGCAGGATGATAGAGGAAATACAGGACCAAGTGTCACCTGAACCCAGCAAGAAGAAAAACATGCAAAACAGAACATAATAAACGCAAACTTAAAACTCACCAGCGATTTGATCTTCCGCGAAGTCAGACTGTTCAAAGAGAAATCAGGCTGCATGAAAGAGGTTCCTTACACGGCCAAACGCTAGCTTAAAGTCCGACTCCTTTATAATCACTTTGTCAATTAGCTAGATTAAACCAAACATGGTACTACACAACTACAGCATTCTGAACAACAAATAACGTATACGCAAGCGTTGTGTCGGCATTAAGGAAAATACTGTAAGCCTGCTAAATTTATCTACGACTAGCTAACGTTAGCTTCTCAGAAGTTGCACTTCCGCTAGTAGCCAGCGATCATTTCAGACATTCAAATGCATCTTAACGCTCGTAGCGTGCTAAAGCTGTTTTCTTCCAAAGCCAACACTTGGAGATAAACACACAAGAAGGGTGGAAATACGAGTTAAGTCGAGCGAAACGCAAAACCCACCATGGCTGTATCTGCTGAGGTGTGTCCGAAACGGCAGACCAAAGAATGTGACGGCTATGAACGACGCGCAGAGGGAGAAGCCTCTGGCGGTTCTGCGTCATGACGTCGGCCTTGCGTCATGACGTCGACACGCACAGCATCTCAGCTGAATCGTTGGCAGAGAGCGTCGCTCCATATATAGAAGCAGAGAGCTGGGTTTGTCCTGCGATCCACTCACCTCCTTTATTGACCTAAAACTCGCTCAACAATTTATTTTATTTTTAAGGTGATACATTCATGGATCAATACCTTTAATTACTCTGTCCTAACTACTCGTTTTTTTTACTTTTAACTACTCATTTTTACAAGCGTTTTGACCTATCTGCAATTCAGGTTTTATTGATTATTGTTAAAGTGTTATCGTGTCATGCTATCTGTCATTTTGTGTTTTGAAATTGATCCACGATATCTCTTGAATACAGGAGTAATGGATAACATTATGCTGGTGAGATCGTAAATTGACTGCACATATTTCAACAGCTTAGCACAGTGTCCTTCCCCTCGGAGATTCTTGTCTCTTGTCACACGTGTGATTCCACAGTAAGTGGAAGTGGGTGTCTAACATGACCCACATATCCTCACAGGCTAAATGGGACACAGCATTATGTCATGCAGCACACACAGTTAAAGAGGCGCTTGAAGATGGAAGCATAGCTAAAGCCTTTGGCAAACCTAAAGCAACTGAGTGCTGCAAACTCTAATGTGGGACAGATTTAGATGTAAATAAAATAGTGTCATTTACAATTTGTTCCATGCTTGACATGTTTTTGCCTTACAATATACTTTGATGGCATTATTCAATGTAAAAATGTATCTTTTTTTTACAGTGGTCATGATATCAAAGCGATTCACTAGATAGTTTCTGACATTTACAACGGAGGAGCGCTTGTTGTTATCTCTACCCAAATTCTTCCAAAGTCTGTTTGGACTCAGAATACTAATATTTGCTTAATAGCAAATCCCTAATCTGTGTTTCTACTCACATTCACTGTATGTACAATGTTTGGCAGTCTATTTTAGGACTGCCCCACATTAGGTTTGTAACCCAAATAATACCACCTCACTCACCTCTAAAGTAGCTGGGTCAAATGGAGAATCTGAGGGACGCAGCATCCGAGGCTTCTGCTCTGGAACTGATTTTGGAGCAGCAGGAGTCACAGGTAGGCAGGGTAAGGGGGACCCAGTCTGGGCTCGGTCTCTGGTGGAGGAGACTTCTTGATGGAGGGTTCTCTTTTAGGAGCCATTCCCCAACAAACACGGTGTCACACCTCTGCACCAGCTGCTGAAAAGAGATACAGTATGGAGCTATGCGGTAAAGTGTGCCAGCTGTGTATAAGGCAGGGAGGGGGTAGATGAGAGCAGAACAGGTTGATGATGCTGATAGTGCTCTCGGGGGCTGGAGATGGATTTATGGAATGAGTGAGTGAAGCAAACCGTAGGAGGAGTCAAGATGGAAGGCTGACTGTAAAATAAAGAGAGAGCTGATCTGCAAAGACTCGCAGCTGTTTGACTTGCAAACACACTTACAGTATCTGGGTCAGAAATGTGTGTGAAGGAGTGAAACAGCCCTCGCAGTTCTCTGTGTTACACCAACATATTCTGTGTGTAAAATGCAACAACAGGTGTAATAATATGAGGTACATGTTTGTTACTATTTATTGACCTATAATGCAGCTAATTTAAAGTATTTCTATATGGTAACACATAAATAAATTGTCTCCTGTCTTTTTCTCTGGGAATGGACAAAGTTCCCAGCAACATTGCTACTTTACATGTTGAGATGATGATGATGCTAGTAGTGTCAGTGGAGGTGGGATGCAACTTTTTTTTATTCATTCAAGCAGAGTGAATGTTTTTTTTAAACATGTAGAGTACTGTTTACCAGTACTTAAGCCTATTATAGCTTAAGTTAACTTTTCTACTTAGCCCTATTGTGCTATTGTATACTACAGTACAGACTTTACTAAAGTACTGCAAGTGCTAATCTTGTGTGATTGGCTAATCACACATGATTAGCACATGATGTGGCTAATCAATCGTACAATCAAAAAAGTAGGAAGTAGTTCGGAACAAAACCACTAGATGGCGCTATTGAACAGCAGGAAAAACACTGGTTTATCTAAGGAAAAAACTGTGGCGCAGTTTAATCTAAAAGAGAAGTACATCACTACTACTACTACTACTAATAATAATAATAGTAACAATAACAATAACAATAACAATAACAATAACGATAATGATAATGATAATGATAATGATAATTATTAAAAACATCAATGATTCCATAAGTAGTTGAGTAATTAATTTATGCCTAATTGTTCCGTCACTGAGTAATAAAGAATTAAACGTAACGTCACTGATTAACAACCTCTGGCGTCACTCTACCAGCTCCTCCAATAATCAATGCTTCACTCGTCAGCGGATTTTGGGCTCAATCCATCGCGCGTTCAATAGACCCTGAAATCACCGTTTATGCGGCTGCAGCGTCAAAACAATAGCCGCATAAGACCCTTGCTGGGAGACCAACGGCACTTCTGGCGCTTTATTGGCAGATCGAACATGCAAAATAAGGCGCAACAAGACCTCCCAACAGAGTCACTCACCAAGAGCACTGGAAACAAAATAAGCAGAGAAGCAGCATTACGGTCAGCGGCGCAATAAAGCAACTCCCATTATTCTTTAATATGTAAATGTTACTGGATTCAGTCAGCCTGCTGCCTATTCACTAGCCAGCTGATTACGGATGAGTCGGCCGAGCAGACAGCTCAGTGTCAACGAGTTTAAGAAGATTAGCAGTGCCTCACGTTTGCCTCAGCATTTGCAACAATAATCCACTGAAAAGGCTAATAATAATTATAATAATGATCAAAAACAACAGGAATGCTTTGTGATTAGATTATCTATAAATGCTTTAAAATTCTATAATGGCAGGTTCTTCATAACATCTGAAATCAATGTAAAAATTTTAAAACACTTAATTATAAACCCCCCCCTTCTTCATTTTGTGCGCAGTGTTTTGAAAGCAAATTCAATTATTCCAACTTAAAGGAAATGTTTCGACACGTCCTCTGAGGTGCCCCAACTGACTAATGAAATTATGGCACTTCTCCCAACCAGCGTTATTCAGAGTCACCCCCGCTACAGCAAATCTCCAAACCACCTGATTTATTTTTAATGATATTACTCCCCTCAGTCGGCTGTGTCATGGTAATAATCGTGGCTGCTCCAGCTGCCTCTAGATCACATTAGCCAGGCTTAATATTGACAGTGCCGAGCCACTAAACAATGAGGCTGTGGGGATAGGGAGCTTAGAGGCTGCCTAGCCAATGGGCATACTGCAGGAGGTAGAGGAGGCAGAGGAGGCGCAGGCCAGGATGCTCCCGTTCCCTGTGCCCCGGAGGACTGGCACCATCATTAGGCAGCTTCTTCTATAGTCCTGTGGAGCTTTAAAGCCACCCATACCCAATCCAGACGCCACGCCAGACATAAAAACCCACCGACGGGGGACAATAAAACTAGTGGCAACTTGATTCCCTGCTTTTCTTTCAGCCTGCGTGGAGGAGGCTGCCAGGAGAGCGGCTCAGCAGCTGCATCTCACGACGGAGTCTCAGGTAGAGCCGCTGTGTTATAGCGGCCATCACCTAATGAATGTGCATGGTCAAACTAGTGTCAGTTTAAGAAATGATTCAATTTAATAAAGCATGTGTGAAATATGTTTTCAATTTAGAAATGATTAACAATAAGCACTAAAACACAATCTAAGAAGAAGCCAGCGGTCTGATTTGATTAGAAAAGTGCTTTCATCCGTTAGTCTAATTTATGTTGCAGACTTGTCTAGTTGCCGTATTTGCATAATGGTCGCACTGGGAATCAGAGTAGGCCACTTGTGGGACACTTGCACCTGATCACAGAGACACTGTGGCTCTTTGCCAATCACACCTCCGCGGCTCATCCTCTCGTTTGGAAGTCACCTGTATTTGTTTGTCTACTTGTCAGGTTGCTCGGCATCGGGTGAACGTCCTTGTACTCGGAGGTTCCGTCTCGTGTCCCGAATCGTTGTTTGGACGGCGGAGGATTTTGAATGGGGGCCCACAGATTACTGCCGTTGATTAGTAGTTGGGTGTAATCCTTTCAGTCCCTCTCTCTCCAAAACACCCCTGGGATATGCCCGTCTCCCTGAGGACCAGCAGCATGGCAGATGGATCCTCCTCCCCCCTCTGCACCCCCCCCCCCTCCTCTAACAGCACACCCAAAAACACTGATGATGTCCTGGGACGGAGGCTGTAAAGTATCCTGAATATGAAACCACAGGCACCTTTGTTTAATGGCTCTCTCTCCACTTAGTGAGAATTGCCCTAAGGCCTGATTCCCATTCTGTAGCTACATTTCAGTCGGATTGGAATGTGTTCCAAACGCATTAGCCCAAAGGAAGAGGAATAAGTGCCACGCAATCTGCTCTTATTGCCTGGATGAATGGCTGCTAGATCTTATCAAAACTCACTTTGTGATCCTGGAGACTCTAGGTTGTTGACATCAGCGTTCTATGGACGTGACAACCCATTTTACAAAAAAATGGACAGTCTTCAGTCACACGGGGGATTATGTTCCAGCAGATGCAATAACTGTGTCTGTGGCACCTAATCTTATTTCAGTGTGCAGGCATCCTATCTGCACAATATGTACTTTTTGTACTTTAAAGGCATAAAATGTCCGCATATGACGAAGTACGAGAGATTTAACTTGAGTTTAAAGCCCACGGTTCATAAGCGTGTGTCTGTGTT
Organism: Betta splendens; assembly: GCF_900634795.4. Taxonomy (NCBI): domain Eukaryota; kingdom Metazoa; phylum Chordata; class Actinopteri; order Anabantiformes; family Osphronemidae; genus Betta; species Betta splendens. Next base: position 4,912,289 of record NC_040887.2, on the reverse strand, counting down.
AGAGCACGGATGCTCCCCGGTGTGTAGCAGCACAGTCAGTGGGCCTGTCACTTCCTCCCTGAGGAGAATCTCAGTCATATTCAGCCTCAATGAGCAGAAAGTAGGGAGGACTGAGCCCTGGGACACACACACACACACACACACACACACACACACACACACACACACACACACACACACACACACGTGTGCACAAGTTGCATAAAGTTAATTTTGCACATGAAATATTGCATTTGAAATGTGGCTGAAAATATTAAACAAACAGGGATGTTTACATGCATTTTGCCTTTTTTTTTTTATAAAACAACAGTACAATTTTATCTCCTTAGCCTCACCACCCTGCGCTACATCACCCCACCCCCTCACACGCCCGAGCCCCTCACAAATCCACGCTCCTTCCACCATCTTTTATGATCACTACAAGGGGCTCAGGTTTCAGAAGCGGACCAGGGAGCATGTGTGTTGAGCTTTAATTCCCATTGTATTCGTGCAGTCTTAGTGTGTGTGCGCGTCTGTGTTTCAGCGAAGGAGGGAGAGGGAGACAGAGATGAAGAAAAAGACAGGAACAAGGACCCATCTGTCAGCACAGTGCACGAATCCCTCCCATTCCACTCTGAGTCCCAGGGGGCGAGAGCGAGAGTCAACTCACTTGTGGCGGTGTTTGTAAGAGGAGGGTTCCCCCATTAATGGCAACAACACCACTTAAAGAGTGGATGTGAGGCTGGTCGTATTTTGACATTCTTAACTGGAATCAATAAAATCACTCCAGATTCCTGCTGCATCTTCCCAGCAAAAGAATAGTGATAAACTCCAGAACTTTTGTTTTCACATGCACTTTAAGTATGTCAGTTTGAGATCATGCAAACTCATCAGAAGTTCAGATTCAGATCAGATGTGTTCACCCTGACCTCTTCCGGGAGGTTGGCTATCTATGTTACTGCGTAAATGGGAGCAATTCCCTTTTCGTTAGTCACTCAGTCATTTGGGAAACCAGTGGGGATTGTGGGAGACTGAGAGGGTCTAATTCCCAGTGCAGGCTGCAGGTGTGGTGGAGGCCATGCTTATACTCGGGGGAAGGAGGGGTAGTTTATGTGTGTTTGGGGGCAGGAGCGCACCTACCTGGGGAGTTTTGGGCACATCACATCCGATGATGTGTTGTTGTTGTACACATGTCATGTCTGGTCTTCATGTAGCCCCTCACACACAAACGGCACGCTTTTCTGCACGTCTTTGGGGCCAACGCACTGACCAGGAGTGACTGGAGTCGTTATGGAGGTGGATAAACGCTGTTTCAGCACGAGACTTCGTCTTGAGCCAGCGAGTGACGCGTGAGCGTCCAAGCAACAGATGCCCCCACCCCCAGCGCTTCCTACACCCAGCCATCTGTTCGCTTCTGTTCAATAAATCGTTGGATAAGTGCCGGTTTTAACGCGATATTGCCGATTAGCCACGTGACCGTATCTTAATTCGCAGACATAAAAAAAATATTAATGTCAGATTCAGAAACACGGAGAGGAAACAGTGCACTTGGCAAAGTTCAATCTCTCTCAGTCTCGAGCACAGCTGTGCGCAATTGCGCGCACAATGGGATCGATGCGGGGGCACGTGCGACTCGCGAGTCCCCAGTTGTCACTGGTCAGTGATGACAATAGACCCCTGCTGCGCTGCGGCTCGCCACGCACGAGGACCGGCGGGCGCTTATTGTGCCGCGGTATTTGTAGTATGTAAAATGCTCAATATGGATATACAATGAAAGTCATATAAACGTGGTGTTCGTAAACCCCCATCACGCAACAATAAAAACCTAATGTATCATATGCTTAAAGCTCACATTTATAAGTTTATTAGGTTACGTGTCTCCAATCGATCCAATAAACAGTTAATCAGGTTGAGGACGGAATATGGCGCTAAATATGGAAGAAAACAACTGAATGGCTGGTAGAACAACGCACACACCTGCTCCCCGCTCGCCAAGCTGTCAAAATCAGTTAAATAAGCGCACATCGAAAAGCGTCTCCTGCTCAGCGAAGAGCGGGCCAACACTGTGTTTAATTAAGTGGAAACTTCCTAATCCAACCGACTAATCTAGAGATAAACAATCGGTGACGTTAGTTAACAGGCGGCGTCACGGAATCAATGTTGTGATTTGCCGCACATGAAGCTACACGCTGCTTTAACAATATTGTTTAAAGTTTTTTAGTTTTTTTTTCCAAAGCACTGGTTCTGCTCTGAAATAAAAAAAATCGTTGCCTTAGGCTGTATTTAAAAAACTGAGCTTCAGCTATTGATGTAAAAGAGATAAACCACGTACACGCATGAAGTTGGTTCTGTATTTATTTAGTAAAACTTATAACAGGATAATACAATAAGAATAAGATTATACTCATTTCTAAATACCTTTTTAACAACTTATAACTAAGTGTATAAGAGTAAACTGGCGTTTGAGATGATAAAATCACAGTGAAGGACTTTTTTCATATGATGTGTTGCTCTGCGCTGACTTTAACGCACCCAACGTCTCGCGACCTGCTGCTTTACAAATAAAGAACTCGCTACTCATGAATGCAGGCGCGCGCTCTCTCGCCCAGTCCATCATACACTTCACATTGGCTAAGCCGCTGGCCACGAGCCCGCCACGCGCGTTCGGACGAACCGACGGTGGGTGGGGCGCGTGGAGGGCTGGGGGTGTGTGGGTGGGGGTGGAGGGAGGGGCTTGGTCGGCTAAAGGCAAAAAAATCAGGCCGGTCGTGTCATTTGGAGATGAAAGTTCCGTGCGCGCTCATGGCTGTCTGAGCGAGCTGAGGAGCTGTGACACCGGCAGAGGCGTGAAGAGCGACGACTCTGGACTTACCATTAGCGGCTGATCTCTCCATTTGTAGTCCTTCTGTTCTTTGACTCAGAGCTAAACACAAACAGGTGAGTTTCATTGATTATAAGTGTAGGGAAACAACTAGAAACAAGATAAACAGGAAACATTTGAGAGAAAATCCTTTTAAACTTATTAGTCAAATTTAAATTTGTTCTTGATATTAAATTAGTATTTGCAGTATTTTGGTAAATACATTAGTAATGCAGCAAAGCTCGGACTAGTTTGTGTGCCTGAAGTTTTACATTCATAAATTATAACCTGTCCCATTTTTACGCTTTAGTGCACAATAATTAACTGGGACAGATTTTTAACAATAGCAAATTGTCTGTCTAAGGTCTCTGCTTCACTTCAAAGTTTAAATTCCTATAACATTAAGGCTATATTCAAAGTAAAAATGATTAAAAACATTAGAAATTGTGACCTACACTATAAATAATTTGTGGTGCATGTTTGTTGATTTGCTTTTTGCCTATTTAATCTTTGAGTAAATCCTGTCGTGTCCCAGATTAACAACGTCTCTGAAACCATTACAACATAACAGCAGGAGACTATTCAGGCACCTTGTCCTACAATCAGATATCTATTACTTGATATTACAAAATAATACATTTTCAATAATATGAACTCACCGCAAATAGTTTTACTAAGTATTTTTGTCTCTTGACTGAATTAATGATCATACTGTGCTTTTCAATGGGAGCATTTCATTTATCTAACGATCGTTGATCACGATTGACAGATTTTGGTGTTGTGTTTCCTCAGATTAAAGATGATGACCAAACCATTTGGAAAAAGCGCCGACGTGAGTGAGCTGGTGAGCTCCCTGGGCTGGCTGGAGGAGGAGGAGGACGGCAGCTCGCAGGACGGCGAGCAGAGCCCGGAGATGCGGGGCCGCCACGGCTCGACCCTGGGGGGCCGGCTCCACGCCTGCACAGAACTGGGCAGCGAGGACATGGAGGAGGAGGAGGACGAGGAGGAGGAGGAGATGGGAGCGAGCGGCGAACACGCGCCCAAGAGGCGAGGTCCTAAGAAGAAGAAGATGACCAAAGCCAGACAGGAGCGCTTCCGCGCGCGCAGGGTCAAGGCCAACGCCAGGGAGCGCTCCCGCATGCACGGCCTGAACGACGCCTTGGATAACCTCCGCCGGGTCATGCCCTGCTACTCCAAGACCCAGAAGCTGTCCAAGATCGAGACTCTGCGGCTGGCCCGCAACTACATCTGGGCGCTGTCCGAGGTGCTCGAGAGCGGCCAGTCCCCAGAGAGCCACGGCTTCGTGGAGATGCTGTGCAAGGGTCTGTCCCAGCCCACCAGCAACCTGGTGGCCGGCTGCCTGCAGCTGGGGCCCGGTCCGGTGATGCTCAGCAAGCTGGAGGACAAGTGTGGCCCGGGGCTGGCCGGCGCGGGGGGCCCGGCCGGCCAGCCCCTCAGCTACCCGTCCCCGGGCCTGCCCAGCCCCCCCTACGGCTCCCTGGAGGCGTCCCACCTCCTGCAGATGAAGGGCTTCAAGGGGCCCGCGTACGACCACCCCTCCCCTAACGAGTGCAGCAGCGGCACCCCGCCGTACGACGGGCCCCTCACCCCCCCCCTCAGCATCAGCGGCAACTTCGCCCTGAAGCAGGAGGCCTCGCCGCACGAGTCGGAGAGGAACTTCACGCCCCACTCCGGCCACCACGCCCACTACCTCTCGTCCCACCACTACCCCACTCCCACGGCGGGCGGCCTGGCGGGGGGGCCTCCGGGACACCCGCTCTTTCAGGCTTCCCGCTACGAGCTGCCCCTGGACGTGGCCTTTGACTCCTTCACCCCCTCTCACCTGGTCGCCTCCCAGATGGGCACCATATGAACCCAGATGAACACCTGCAGTGACTCAGACTGCTGTAAAACACCGGCAGAGGTAAAGACTTTATAGAGATCAGTTTGCATTTATGTTGGTTAGTTGTCTGAGGAAGCACTGAGAGACTCAACACCTCGACTGAATCTACCTGATACATGCACCCATAACTTTCAATACTTTATTTATTTTATTTTATTATGATTATGTCTTGGTATTTGCATTATATCATTTTTCTAAACATGGCATCCCGTCGGCCAAATATGAAACAGCTTTGTTGTCTTTAAACAGAGGGTTTGAACATAAAGGTTTTGTGTCTCCATGTGAAAAGAAACTGATGAAAAACCCGTCCGTACTAAATTGTGTACTGAAACAACAGCAACGCCTCTGGTCATAAGGAAAGCAACACTTTTATTTATATCTGTATTTAATATTTATTTTGATAATGTCTTCTCCTTTTTATATTCTTCTTGGCACGTTTTTTGTTCCATTTTCTTCTGGGTTTGTTGTCAGACACTGGCAGCTCTACTGTATTTAAATTATTTATTTGAGGTCTTTCAGGTACGTGTTCATGTGGTGTCACACGTTTTTGTCACACTGTACTTCTTGTAAATATTTTGCTGTTTCGCACTTAATTGAATAAATATTCTTATATTATATTCTATTTCCATAGTAAACATGTTTGACCTGTGTTTTCTTTCGGCTTAAACGAAACACAACAGCACATTCTAACGCGACACTCTCACATCCACCACAACAACAATGCAGCAGGTAAAATCTTAGAGTTATGTCTTTTGGCATGTGGTTAAAAGTAAGATGTTACTCTACATTTATTTTCATAATTTGATGTAATTTTCACAATAAAATGTAGTGATTTCATTATTTAAGTTATTAATAAAATGAGTGAGTTACAAGTGCGTACACAATCACACTCAACTGTTTAGACCTTCTGTTTCAACACAGGACAAATCAATGACAAAAACGTTGCCAAATGTGTGTGTGTGTGTGTGTGTGTGTGTGTGTGTGTGTGTGCGTGTGTGTGTGTGTGTGATGTCACCCAGAGTCCTGCTTTCCATCGGCTCAGGCTGAGCCTGGGAAAACAGCTCTGGGGAACAGGTGAATGTGTCACAGTGGCTTTTCTCAGTCTCCATCCTTCTCCTTCTCTCCCACATGTCCCATTTTCCCATCCAGCTCATGCCAGAACTCTGTGGGGAGAGAAGTCATTGTCAAAGAATGTGTCCACATTGACTCGAAAACCTAAAAGCACACAAGGCTAAATAATAAACCTCTACATTCCTTGTAGCAGAGCTTCATATTTCCGTGTGTAATTTCAAACCATTCTAACATTAATATCAGTGAACTTATGCCAAATGTCTCAGTTTGAACTTCAATGATTATGTGGAACGACATGATGGCTCTCGAGGGTAAACAAAGGCAGGGGCGGCGTGGTGCAAAGATGGAGTGGTGGGAGCAGGAGCACGAGTGTGTACAAGTGTGTTTATCATTGTGGCCCTCGAGGCAATTGTGAGCAGGAGAAGGTGCCTCAGAGGCTGTTGTGCAGGAGGACTCCCCACCCTCCTCAGCTACCTCTACAAAGGTTCGTCTTTTCCAGTCCTGGCAGCAGTGCAGAAAGGCTGCGGGAAGAAAAGGGGAATGATTGTTTTCCAGGGCGCCACGGTCCATTGTGAGCGCAGCCTGTTCTTTCTCTTGACCTGTGACCTGTATTGTTGCGGGGTTTCTCGTTTGGGGAGGGCAGACAGCTGGGGTAACTGCAGGGGGGGCTGATGGACAGCTGGGCCAATTTGGGGGCGAGAGAGAAAGGGGAGAGTAAAAGCATGAGGGAGCGAGAGAGAGGGAGAGGAAAGAGGAATCTGTGTTCGGAGGGAAGAAAGGAGAGGGAAAGGGCACGCGAGGTGACCGGGGGTCCGTGCTCCTCATTTACCAGGGTCCTCCCTGCTCCCGTGTGTCGGCCTTGGCTTAGAAATGACACATAGCTCCACACACGGGCAGACGCTCGGCCTGTGAGAAAGTACTGGCAGAGTTCGCTGGCGCACACTCCCTTTGTCCCGTTGCTGTTTTGTTACAGCAAAAATGGTGGCGCAGGGGGGGGGGGGGGGGGGGGTGGATTATCCTCCTGAGTCCAAATAAACCCATGAGTGGGTGGATATGAAAATAATCCACATAAATTAACTCTGGATACAAGATTACAGGAACAGAACGATGCGGGACAGTCTCAGGAGATTGAAGCGTCCATGGAACCACTGTTATGTCAGGCTGCACATCTAGATGAACTACGTGCACGTACTCGCGCGCACGTGATGAAATTCTTCTACTCGCGATGCGAGCGGATGGGAACCTGGTGCCGGTGGAGCGTGTGAAGTGGGCCGGAGGACCTGGGAAGGCAGCACATGCTCCTGCAGGGGCCGAGCGCGACCTGTGGCCCGGTCCCCTGGGGGGGTCGGGTCACGTCATGTTCCGCATTGTTCCTGGCTTTCATCGGCATCTTCGCCTGTAGATGAGTGAAAACAGACAAAGTGGAACTGAGCGCCGCTGAGGTGCAATATGAAGCTTGGTCTCTGTCGCCTATATTTTCGCCTGTGTGCAGCTCTCTTAATCTACTGGCCAAACAAGAGCGGCTCCCACTAAAATGAAAAGGTCCTGATCCATAGGCTCTAGATGGAGGGATAAAGCATTGTGATTAAGATTGTATTAATGGGGCCATAGGAGGCTGGAAGGCTTTAATCAGTGTCTGTGTGCCGGTAATCCCTCTGCCTTTAAGCTGGGGCCAACACAGAGACCCCCCCCCCCTTTCGGCCACACCGCGTGCACACAGACACGCACAGGGCTGCACTCACCGCGCGGAGGCACAAAAAGGCGCCGAAACGGAGACAGACCGGAGTTAGAGACAACGAGAAGCTATTGGAAACAAATCATAAAATAACTGCTTGTTCGAGGGTGACGGGAGAAAGAGAGGTACATGGGAGGGGAGGAGAGGGGGCTCATTACCTACGGGAGCGGGTGTAAAAGGTGACATTGTGCGCGTGAGGACAGGGGGAGGGCCCTCTCCTCCCAGGCTTCTCTGAGAGTATTAGGGTGTAGGAGTTAAAGAGCTTCTAATGGGATCTGGATGCTGTCGTGTTTACCCTGCCCCCCCCTCCCGTCGCACGCCCCCTGCATTGTGGACGTCGGTGGGCTTTGGGTCGCCACAATGAGCCGAGTGCAGGGACAGATGGAGGGTCCCCCTTCGGAGAGGGCATGAAAAACAGGCAAGGTAGGAGGGCCGCGGCGAGCGAGGCCCGTCGCCACAGACGTGGGAGCGCGTTGGAGCTGGAGGAGGGACGGCACGGAGTGAAAGGGGCCTTTTGGTTTCTGATTATGATGCAAAGAACAGCGCAACTCTGCGTATCCTGTGTGTGACCCTTTATATTAGCGCTGTTCGCATATTCTCACAAGTTCAGAGTCAGTCAAACAAACTTCTACGGCCGTGACGCTACGCGCCGTCGTCTGTCGGGGGTCAAAGCGGGTCGGGCGCGAGGCGTCGGTTTGGGAGAGCGCGGCGCAGGGGGCATCATGGGACGGGGCCCGGTGATGGATGCGGATGGGGAGCGAGCTGAATCGCCGGAGGAGGGAAGAGGGAGGTGCCGGCTGCAGCAGCAACAGATGGGGCCTAATGGAGAGCTCAGGTTGTAAACTTTCTGTTGGTAACATCTGTCTGTTTGTCCATCTGCTGCGTCCCCCGTCCGCGGTTTGTTCCGCACAAACGCTTTGTCACAGAATATTAATTAGAAGCACATTTATTTGCCCGGCCCAGATTGGTATGAGATTAATGAGCCGTTTTGGATATTTTGAGTATCCGGTTAAAAAACTGGGGGAACGGGTGAATCCGTGAGGGGCAACAGTTTAGCAGCGTTCCCACAGATGAGCCCGTCCATCACATCTGCTCCACCCGGTGAAACTCTCCTCTTCTGATTACACACTGTGGGTTGACATTGGGTGTGGGGATAAGCCCTGATTAGAGTTACATTAGCAATTACTCTCAACACCCTGCTCATGATCTGTTTATGGATGCAAATACCACAAGCATTCACCTCAATACACATCACCGTCTCATGAGTGGATCTGCATCCCTCAGCTTTAATATTTGTTCCTGTTTGCACATAGACACCACATGCAACTCCAACATTAATACTTTGGGGTCATGACAGGAAATGGGGGACGCTCAAGTGTTTCACAACCATTCTGGTTTATCACCATTATAAAAGGAGGACCTGAAAACCAGAGGCCTAATAGTTTTCATTAAAAATGTTACATCACCTACGGGTACTTTAGTGTTTTGGCTAAAAATATTCTCTCTTCAATTTGCTCTCGAGCGGATAAAAGAGAATTAAGCAGCTGATCTGGGCTCCGTGGCCAGAGTGTTACATTAGACATTAATCCAGAACCGGTGGAAGGTCGGCGGACGGATAGCGTCTTTTAATCCTGCACTTCATCCAGCCAAGCCTCCCATCAGACACCGGCAGAGACTCAGACAAAGAGCCAGCCGTGCACTCACAAGCACATGGACACCCCAAAGTGCTGCAACGACTTTGAACCGGACGCTGCTCGACGCTCGGGCCTGAAATGCTCCAAAACAGCAGCGCACTTTGCTTTGAAAACTGGTTAATGCATAAGCAGCTTTTCCACAGTTTCTATTGTCAACAGCATCATCCTGCAAGGTTTCTTAAATCTCAGCCCTCCTCCGAGGGTTAGGCAGAAGTCCTGGTGAGTGGTCTTAGTGCAGCTCTCCCTCTATATGTAACAGATGTTACTAGGGCAACAGTTGGTATTGAAAGGGAGGGGCTTCAGACCATCTGTCCAGGGTCAAGGTTTGAAAAGGGGTGGTGGCGATGGTGGCACGTTCAGGAAAATGGTAGGTATTTAGTTGAAAAGAGGGAATACAGCGGACATTGTAATCCTGCTCAATGTGCGCTTTCATTGCAGAGCGTCTTTGTGAGGGTGTGATTGCAAACGGAAAAGTGCGGCTGACGGTGAAAAGTTCAAGCTTGTGCAACGGCCCCATCTGGTGGCGGAAGGAAGCACTGCAGCTAAAGTCCTCATCTTTATTTATTACAGACATGATGCACACCCTCACAGTCCGGTGCAGCAGTAAAAAAAAAAATAAATAAAATCAAATCAGGCATTTAGATGGTCAACGGAGTCCAGCTGGCTTTGAAGGCTCCCCTTTATACGGATGATGTCGTCCCGCAAAGCGGCCATCTTCTTATGACAGACTTTTTTCTACAAAGCACAGGAGAAGCGTCACCTAATCCAGTGTCTGCGCTCATTCGTAGGAGCAGTAGGACAGGCGTTTACCATGTAGACCTTCAGCCGGCTCTTCTCCATGTGGTAGAACTGCGCCACACTCAGCTCCGTGAAGTCCTTCCTCATGCCCAGGAACCCACACTTGGGCGAACGCTTAAGGTGTTCAAACCTGGCCAGAGAAAACATTATGGAGGAAAGAATGAGTCTGCCGTCACAGAATAGGACAGATAAACAATCTGTAGGAGAAAAAACACAACATTTATTCAAATTGCCTTATCTGATGTGGATCAGTCTGTACCTGCAGGTGGGCACCACTCATGACTCAAGTCTTGCATTAGATCGAGGCCTGCGGGTATAAATGGACAAACTCACAGTGGGTCGTCGTCGGGCTCCCATCCCTCCAGCTCAATCAGACAGAAGAAGCAGCAGGCGACGTCGGGCTCGTTCTCGCTGGGGCAGTGGACGAACCCGGCTCGGGCCATCTGCGGGGACAAGCAGCGACAGGCGCCGTCACGGACCGTCCGCCGCCGCGCGCGCACAGAAGCCGAGCGCTACATTCAAGGAGCGTTAGGAAGTGACGCGTCTGAAGCGACGCGCCAGAGCCGCGGGACGCGAAAATTAAGCCAGCTGATCGTTTCCCCCGAGCGCGTGGTTCGGTTACAGGCTGGTAACATGGCGGATAGTGTTCTTCATCAAGCGAGGTGTCGGCAGCTCGTTCGTCACGGGTCAGTGCACTGGACACCCGGTGCCACGAAACTGGACCCGGCACCTGCTCAGCTGTAAATCAGAGGCGGTCACAGCCGCGGTTAAAGAGCCGTCGTGTGAGTCGTGCAGCGTAGGTCGAGGTGTGTTTTCTCAGTCTGAGCCCAGTCATGCGGCGCGTACAAGCCCGTGTCCCGACTAAACACGCCGCGTGGGCGCGGCCTTGCCTTCTCAGGTGTGCAGTTGCAGTCCTCTCTGAACGGCCAGTCGGCGAAGCTCTGCTCCCGCAGCTCCTGGCTGTACATCTTGTCATAGGCGTAGAACCTGCTCTTCAGGACGTCTATGCTGGCCATCGCCCCCACAGCACAGTCCGCGTGGACGTGGGCCGCGCACTCACCCACGGGTGCTTTAAGTTCGGACTGATTAAGCCCGCGTGGGTTCCAGGTGGCTGCAGATGAGACGTGGGCTTACCTGACTTTATGCGATGCGCCGCTAGGGGGCGCAGTATCATTACACATGGTTAGTATTCTGTTAGGTTCGCTCACAGGTCAATCACACATGGGAGTAAAAACTAAATAACAAAAATGAATCATAGAACCCTTTTCATTCTCATTGGGGAAATAGGTCAACTAATATGTACTCTTATGGGTATTTAAATGTGCTCTCAAGTATGTATTTTTTTTTTTTTCATTTTTAAGTATCATTTTTATGTGTATATTTTATTTTTTACAGTGCATAGATTTATATCCTTACTTTTAAAGAGTGTCTACTTTAGTTGTACCTCAGTTAATTAACGTTAGTATAATAATGTTTTATGACTTTTTGGATGCAATGTTGTTTTCATAAATGAAAATAACAGATTTGGTTTCATTCAAAGGCCTAAATAAATCTAGTTGTTAAAATAAAGACGTAACTTCCAACTGGGAAAACAATAAAGTCACACATATTAACACGAGAGCATGTGTCTTGAAGCCAATAAATGCACTCTAATCATCTGTGAGCTTCTGGCTTCTGCTGCGAGCGCCTGGCGGCGTCCTCAGCGCGTCTCTGTAACCCGACCGCTCAGGTCCCCGCTCGCTGAAATGTGCCTACAACCGTAAATAAGTGTCCTTTTCCCCTTCTAACTTTATCCCCCTGCAGAGTCCTGCGGGAGCGCGTTGAGGCCGCGGCGCGGCGTTTGGGAGGTGATGCTGTATGCATCTGATACGCTGCCGTTCGCCCGACGACGACGTCGCTGTGGCTCCGGCTGCAGACGCGCCAGAATAACACCTGCGTCTGAGTTTCTGCACGCGCATGTTACTGTAGTCACCCAGCACGTTTCCACTCAAGCAACCCACCTTTCCGCTTCTTATTGTTTGAGCCCCTTCACTCCATCATAAAAGGTAATTCTGAGTCTCCACTCGCTCCGTGCCTCCTGACATCCGACTCTGTTTCCTGCCCTCCTTGTCTCACTGCTACAGCGCTCACCTAAAGCACAGCCTCACTCACGTGTGGAGCTCTGCCACGATCGGCTGCTGGAACCCTGCGCTCTGGCTTTGTTTTGACACGGGTGATGGTGGCGAGGTGAGAGAAGCGATCCTCGCCGCCACGTTCTTCAGACTGAGCCTTTTTTCAGTGAATGAGGAGTTTTATTTTTTGTCGTTTCCCTGGCCGTTGGGGTGGGGTGGGGGGGCGGGGGGGTACGGTTCATGCTGAAAGCAAGGCCACAGAGGAATTCATTGTTTCTTCAGTGTTCTTTGGTGTCTCTTCACACTTCGGAGGTTGGCTTCAGTGAGCGCTCCAGAGCCAGAGCTGCAAGCAATGTGGGGCACAGGTAAGAAACCAGCCGTTTACCAGCTACTCTCACTGCACCTGCTAAAATACAACGTGCAAAAGGCTGAGCATCTTCTCCTCTGGTGCAGCTCCTGCAGTGTTGGGTGTTGTTTGACATTAAATGAGTGTTTGGTGTAGGTGTATCGGCAAAAATGTTAAAAGCTTTCTTGCATTCAGCCCAGGAGTGTGTTTATATGTGCAGCTATCGTGCGTTGTTGGAGTGCGATTAGCTCACGGTGCAGAATAAATGGACGTTTTGGCGCTGATCTCACGTATTATTCTTAGATGAGGAATGTGTGAACGCTGGAAACCGACTATGATCTGCAGTGGAGATAATTACGTTGAATTGCTATGTTCTGAAATCACAGCTTTGTGTAATACTGACCAGGAATGTGTCGCCATAAAGTGTCCAGTTTTTGTGCAACACCGCCCCCAAAGTTAAAACCTTGTGTGAACGTGTGCTCGGAGAGAAAAGACGAACCCGTCGTCTGGCGCCGGCGCAGAAACTGTCAGACGCGTGTGAGAGGGTGACGGTCAACATCGACATTCTCCATCTCTGCAGGCGGGAGGGCGGGGGTCACTGGCCTTAACACACACGCGCGCATGCACGCACACACGCACACACACATGCACGCGGCAGGCACGCACACACATGCACGCGGCAGGCACGCACACACGCACACACATGCACACGCATGCACACACGCACACACGCACGCATGCACACACACAAATGCACGCACGCACACACACACATGCACGCGGCACACACGCACACACACATACACACGCATGCACGCACGCACACATGCACGCACGCACACACACACACACACACATGCACGCACGCACGCACGCAAACACATACACACGCATGCACACACGCACACACGCACGCACGCACACACACAAATGCACGCACACACACACACACATGCACGCAGCACACACGCACACACACATACACACGCATGCACGCACACACACATGCACGCACACACACACACACACACACATGCACGCACGCACGCACGCACGCAAACACATACACACGCATGCACACACGCACGCACACACGCACACACGCGCACACACAAATGCACGCACGCACGCACACACACACCCATGCACGCACGCACACACACACGCACGCACGCACACACACACATATTGTATAACATGCCACATTTCCTGCACATATCTGCTGCTGATCAATAGTCTAAATTTAGTGCGACGACCATCGCTTGGTGAAAGCTGATATGTTGATATCTGTCAGACGTGCAGACTCAGGCCAATTCAAGGGGAAAGCAGAGATCAATCGGTTTATATCGAGCTGACCTACACTTCTTTTAATGTGCTATGCATTCTTTTAATAAAGCCATTACATGGAGCCCGTGTCATGACACACTCATCATTTCTATTATAGAAGGACGAATGCTGTGCTTTAGTTAGTGAGGGTTTTATAGTTACTGTTTAGTTTATGGCTCTGATTTATTATCTGGTAGTTTAGAAAATGCTTTGCTGCATATAAGGGGAAGTATATTGCCTGGCACTTGACTATTGCCTTCACCTTTGACCTTCATGGGCAGTGTCTAAATTCTCCACCACAGTGTCAGGAGACACCCGAAGTGTGATATACGGCCGAGGAGCGGAATGGCTTTCACAAAGCTCCCTTTCAATCCGCCGCACAAACGGACTGTAAAACACAAAAACAGAAGCAAGCAAAGAATTCTGTGAAGTCCCAACGTTCATACAGGCTCAGGCTCATGAAGTATGAAGAGAATTAAGGAGCAACAAAGAGGAGTTTTGCAGATTTACTGTGTTTCTGCTGGAGGAAAGAATTAGGAGCCGTCACCTGTCTCCCTCAGCTTTATGTCCTGTGCCTCTCACAGACTACATCCTTATAAGTCCCTCACACTCAGCACACTTTCCTTTTGCATCTGGCAGAAAATGTGGCTCTTTGCTAATTCACCGATGGGCCAAGCCTTACTCTTCACTGAGGATATGAGCTGTGATGTGTCTGGCCAGCTGGCCTGTCTCTGTGTTCACATGGTGCTGAGGACTCAGTGCTGTGCCCTGATGTTTGACACAGGATTGGTTTCATTCTGAACGTCTCCAACACTGCTGTCGTGTGACTGAGGTTGGGCTGGAACACGTCCACAGACTCTGATCTCCACCTGCGCTGACAGGTGATCATCACCAGAGGGCAGCACAGGTTAACCAGTCACTAATTAGCATGCAGTCAGCAGCCGTGTCCTTGTTTGTCTCCTTTACCTCCAAGTAGTAAATAAAGGTTTGTGGCTCATATTCAGTCCCGATGCTGCAGAGGGGGAATAACACGGATGCTGGTTTGATGTTCTCCAGTCATGGAGGGCAAAATAGGAATACAAAAATGAACCAAAAACACTAAATAAATGCACGGAAATTAAGTGACAACACAACAAAGCAGAGAAAACACAAAGGTATTTGTGACAATAGTGATGAATGAATGGGTCGTTATATAGACCAGCTGTTTCAAGGTCGTTTGTGTGTATAAATAATAAATGAAATCATGTCCGCTTGTTATTCATTTGAAATATTTAACACTTAACTTGCGTCCTGTGATGTCTTGGAGTCCACTGAGGACAGAGGTGGGTGCATCCCCCTCACAGTGATTCATCTGTGGCCAGAGGCAAACGAAGCGACCCATGAGCTCGGTTCTGGCCACTCCATCCGTCTGCCCTTCACATACGCTGTACCTGGCTAACGCCACCAGGCTCCGCCCCCTTTCACACCTCCCCTCCATCCTCCACCCCCCTTCTTCGTCTTGCCTATGGATGACACAGGATCCCCGTGCTCCGATTTCACCCTCTCATCATGACATCCATTAAAGTGGCGCAGGGCCCAGGGCCCCCGTCGGCCCGACAGCACATTAGCACTCGGCCCATTGAACGCCAACAAGGACGGGCTCTGAATTATTAATACCAACACAACTAATGAGGGAACCCTATCTCAGGCCTTTTGCTGACACACACACACACACACACACACACACACACACACACACACACACACACACACACACACACACACACACACACACACACACACACGGTAACTATTGTCACGATTCAGTGTAATAAACCATTCGATTGAGTTTTTCCTATTGCCGTCTGAGCTGGAGGATTCCTCAGCTCAGCTACCGTATGTCCTATAACACCGGCAGCTTCTCGTCCGTCTTGGAGAACTCCTGTTTGCGTGCGGCTTTCTAACTCGCCCAGTGTTTACACACAGCGCCTTAAACGTGTTCAATGGAGCGGCGGCGCAGGGAGCTGCTGGAAGCGCCTCCTTAGTATTCACTCCAACACTCTGTGACTCACAGCCTCAGCCTGAGTGGAGGGGGGGGGGGGGCAGGACAAGAGGAGCCACTATGAACATCAGGCAGGCTTCTCTGTAGCCCCGGGCTCACGTGTTTGTACTGTATGTGTGTGTTTGCAAGCGCGGCCGCCCCAGGGGATTAATTTTTTGACAGCTTTGTTAAGCCTTCTCTTAAGCTCCGAGCTTCTCAATAGCATCGAGGCTGTGTGGCTTTCAAAAGGTCTCCCCCTCTGTAGCTAGCCTGTGATTCCTCCTCACGGGAGAGAGAGAGAGAGGAGAGGGAGAGAGAGAGAGAGAGGAGAGGGAGAGAGAGAGAGAGGAGAGGGAGAGAGAGAGAGAGAGAGAGAGGAGAGAGAGAGAGAGAGAGAGAGGTTGGACATGACAGCAGCCGCTGTGAGTGGAAGTGGACCATGAGAAGCTCCTCCACAATTAGTGGCTGCATTCCCGCACAACCCACAGGTTGAATTCCTCGCATTGGTCCTCGTGTCCGTCTTCGTCTCCGCGTTCCGTCCTCGTGGTCGTCTCTCCTCGTCGGCCCCACGTCTCTTCATCCCTCTGTCAGTTTGCATTTAGTTTAATATCTGCCCCTCCTTCTTCTGCTTCCTCCGTCCTGTCGCCTTCTATTTCATCTCTCCTTTTCGTGTTTTTTGCCCCCCCCCCACCACCACGGGGGTTGATCCGTGCACCCTGAGCAGGTTAAGAGACGAGGGGAGAGAAATGGGAGAAGGACAGAGCCGCACGGATAAAGGTTAATCCTTTAACAAGTCCGCATACGCGTGGAGTCAAAGGACAGGGAGGGGGGAGGGGTCTGAGATAAGCAACACCATGAACGTCTGTCTGCGTAAGAATGGGCTCAGCGAGGGGACTGTGGGGCGAAGCAGCGGCCGCGGAGACGGCATTTTCAGTCAAGCTCCGTCTCCTTCATGACTTCCACTCTGCATGATGACAAGTGTCTGCTGCTCTTCCCATTGGCCGAGGCCGCCACCAATCAGAGCGGAGGCATGTAAGGTGCCTTTAGGTTATACCCAACCCCAAAAACAAGAAGGAGAGACGGAGGAGGGGGGGGGGACGTGCGCGTTATAGAGAGCGCAAAGGTGGCGGCTTTAGCTGCAAAGACCGTCCCCCAGAAGCCCCCGCGAAATGATACAGCTGAGGAGAAACTGCTCGTCAGCTGTTTGCTAAAGCTCACTGCAATTCCTCCTGGCTGCTGTGGAGGAGATGAACTCGGCTCCCCCCTGTGATTGGCTGTCACACTTTAGGCTCCCCCTCCTCTCTGACTGCCCTCTCTCTCTCTCTCTCTCTCTCTCCCCTGTACTGTCCTCTGTCTTACCTGAGCCACAACTGCAGAAGCGCTGGACCCCCTCCTACACTCACAGCCCTTCTCCCTCTCTCTCTCTCTCACCCACACGCACGCACGCACGCGCACGCACGCACACACACATTCAGCGTTTCACCTGGAGAGGGCAGGCGCAGGGGAGGGCATGTGCAGCAGCAGCAGCAGCAGCAGCCTCTCCACACATCTAGAGCCGCGTCTCTGAGTTGCCTCTTTCTGGAAAGTCGGGAGGAACTCCGCAAAGAGGCTCGGGAGCCATTGTCCCCTCGGCCACAGCAGAGAGGGGGCCAGCGTGGGAGCACTCGCCGACCCAGGGACGCCAAAGGCAGCACGCAGGATGATTTTGGGTGAGTTGCCGCTTTTTCGGCGCGTTGGGATTTCGGAGAGGTCGGTCGCGCTGCTGGATCAGTAATCCCTACTTAAACTTGTGCCACGGCGGGTTTCCACGGCACATCTGTCGGCTGGGGCGAGCCGTTGAATGACGGCTGGCGGCCGTAATTATGGTGATGGCGTGTCATTAACGCGGCAGGTGCTCGCGATGACGGTGAAGGTCACAGCGTTTGGCTCCGGACGGCGTCGCCGCGGACTCCTGGCGTCGGTTTTGCGGTCTCACGGGGGCCGCGGCTTCGTGCGCTCCACGCAGTGCGTTCACACGGGAAGTCCGGAGGGATGCGCGGTCACGCTCGGCTGAGCGCGTTTGTGTGTGTGTGTGTGTGTGTGTCGGTGGAAGTCTCCTAACGTGTCTGCGGGGTGTGTGTGTTTTTTTGGAGCGCTTGCGTTGCTATGCGCTCGGCAGGAGAGGCCACTTTGTTTTAACGCATGCCTGGGCTGATTCAGGGGCAGCGCGGCTCCGCTGCTCCCCGGCAGGCATGTCTTTCAGCAAAGGCATCTCTAATGATTATAGGGAGCCGTGTGGTCTGAGGCGTGAGAGTTTGAAGTGCGTGCTTTGAAAAAGTCTGAGCCACAGGCTACAAGTGAATAGGTAGCCTTTATATCTATATTAGCTATGGAAGTGGGGACGTTTCTCTCAGGTTTAGTTTTCATTTATTCTCTCCTTGATTTTTTTCCCATTTTGTAACATCCTCCAGACTTTAACCTCATTGAACAGTCGAACCGTGACTCAACTCATCAGGAGTTTCGGTGACAGCAGCTCTCACCAATGGTTTTGGGGCCGGGACCCGTTAACGGCAGCGTTGGCCCCCCACCGAGGCTGCAGCGCCGCAGGTGAAGCCACTCGTCAGAGCAGCGGCTCGAGCTTTGACTGCGTATTCCGCTGTTTGCCAACTACAGCTGTGAGAGAAGGAAAACACGGAATGTGAATTATGTGCAGCACAACGTCTGCTGCCTCTGCGGGGCTCTGGATGCTGTCAGCGGACTGGGTAGTGTGAAAATATGTTAACATGATAATGCACTGCAGCTCAGACCCCCCCCCCCCCCCCCCACACACACACACACACCAACCACAGGCCCAGACTCCTCCTTTTTAAGATAGGCATCTGTCATTACTGCCGTCTGAACGCCGGGACGTTTGATTGCCCAACATTCTGCTCCGTGCAGCCGGTGATGTGGCTGCTGAGTGATATGACATTTCTGGCTTTTTCTCTGCTGAAAAGGGTAATGTCATTGTAATGACCTTTACAGATCTGGTGGCGGCCGATCTGCAGCTCCAATCAGCAAATGTCTCGATTCCGCTCCATGATATAAACGTGCGAGCTTGTGATAACATGCGTCCGACAAATGCCAATATATACACAGTAAATTTAGCAGTGTCCATTGAACACTTAAAGAGTTAATTTTAACTCTGAGTCAGTGAACATATGGCGCCGCCCTACAGAGAGTCAACTTTACACTGACACTAGTGTAAAATTCTTCGTGTCAATGTAACTCTTACTAGAGTTATTTATTTACACTGTACTAAGTGTTAGTCCAGTTTACAATACGATAAGAGTTATTCAGGTTTTACACTATGAGGACACCAACACTAACAGTGTTTTATATTTTCGACACTACTTAATTTGTTAATCGGAATTAACTCTCTTTATTCTCAATGAGTGTTATAGTTACTCCCCATTGTTGTTTATTTTCAACACTACTTAATTTGTTAATCAAAATTAACTCCATCTATTCTCATTGAGTGTTATACTGTATTTACTCCCCAGTGTTTTTTTTTATAGCATTTAATTTTTTTCATATTTCATGAATACTGCAGTTTGGTTAAATTAACAACAAAAACAACTTCAACATATCCATGTCTCTATTTTATTAAAAGCATAAATAAAAACATTAACCCACCGGGTTTTGATATGTTCAAATAACATTTTCACAGTTGTATAACAAAATTAAAAGCCCTGAAGACATGGTATTTTCTGTAAACTTACCTACCTAATTATACACACACATTATACTTGGTATATACTTATGTGCTAAACATATTTCACGTTCAACAGTGCAGCATGTAAAACTAACAATATCAATGACAGAACCAACATTTTACTGTGCTGACCGATTAAAAGCAGCAGTATAACAGTCAGATTTTGGTAATGTACCAAATACATAGTGAAATGTTAGCCAACAAACATTCAAATCTTTAGAACTTTCTGGTCAAAGCTTCATTAGATGGCAGTATGGAACTATAAAAAGTGAAGAATCTGCTGATCCATATGCCATTTGAACATCCATTGTTTTATAATACAGCAAGTCTTTAACACTGAATACCTTAAGTGTCTGAATTGGCCTAAACACAATTTTAAATGAATGAAAATGTTTGTCAAAGCAAATGGTTTCAACAGCAGTGCCACTGAGTAAAATCTGCTCATCTTTCACTAATATAGTCTTAATTTTACAAAATACTGGCATCTCATCAGTTACCTCCACACATACTAATAAGTCAGGGCGATATTCAGTGCCATAGTGCTTTACCCACCTCACAGACAAGACAGTTGTTGATAATGCAGAGTTTAATTTGACCGCAAACTCTGGACCTTCTTTTAAATCTTGAAGCTGCACCATTTTTCCTGGACCAATTGTTAATCTGCACTGGGTAAAAGATTCCCAACACATGGCCATATATCTCTGATGCTTTTTAGCTAAAGTCTTTGTGATGTTTTTGTAACTTTTTAGTTGAGTCTTGAAAAATTTGTGCTTAGCCTCATAACGCATGCACCATGTGTGCACAATTGGTCCAATATTCCTTATACATCTAGGATAGTGTAACATAAAGTGATGCTTAGGCAAGAGATTTCTATCAGGAAACAGGTGCTTAAAAAGCCGGTGATGGTCAACAATTATGTGCTTCAAAAAGATGGTCATGCCATATGTTATGACTGGAGAGAAAACAATATCCACTATCTGCTCAAGCAACAGTAAAAGATGCCAGTATTCATTGTCGCTCTCTATTAAATCACCAAATATTAATGGCATGTTGCGCAACAAACACCACGACTGGATGGCATTCAGGCCCAAATCATTACTTCCATCATTTAACTTAACTGCAGGTGGGCGATTTCTCCTCTCAGTGTAACCATAGTTGAATGACTCTATTCTACGTGCTAACTGTTTTGAAGTCAAGATGTTCTTCTGCAAATACTCCAAGATAAGTTTCACTTCAAACTGTGCAACTCCTTCAAGAATATCATGCATTATGTCAACAGAAAAATTATCAATTGTGTGAAAATATTTCAGAGAATTCAATGAACATGAACGCTTAACACCACATACATGAGGTAGCTGTGGATTTGTTTGTAGAGTATGGCAATGCTTTTCATGCATGTCTTTTGTTCGAAATAATACACTCTGGTCATCTTCACAGAAAACCGTCTGAAAATCACTTTTGTCTATGACACAAAATCGACAACAATTCCGAGCACTGAATGATTCTACTAACCCAAACAGTCCATGTAAACCAAGATTATCCCCTGTTACTTGTACAATGCTGCCATGAACAGGACTTTTGAACACAGGAACTTCAATCCCATCAGTTTCCAGCACTTTCAAGTCATTGATTATTGGCTCAAGTATAGTGTCAAATCCATAGGTTTTAATGTCTTGGGCATGAAAAAGTGCACACAAATGTATGTTGACTAAACATGAATTTAACTTTGGTGGAAAATTTCTCAATGTAAAGTATATACCTCCCAATTTATGGACACCTTTTTTGGATCCAAGAGGATTAGCGGTCTCGAATTCATCATAAAATAATTGAATTTGCAATGCCAAATTTTTGCTTGAAAAAAGAGGATGCCTTTTCATATACAACCCATCTTTTATATCACAATATACACCATCATTTGGAGTGTGACTAGATGTAAAGATATCACTAAGATGTGGATTACTTAGAATTGACTGCAGAGTTTGTAAAATTGGAACATAAGCAAATTTATCTGTAACAACTACCTGATCATAAGTTCCAGTACATCTATTTCTTCTGTTCTCAAATCTGACACCAAGTACTTTCTCCACTGGCTCAATAGTTTTATATTTTTCTTTAAAATAAAGGCTTCGCTTCGAATCTGAATTCAATGATGTAAAAGGATTTTCAAGTTGTTTAAAACTTTGCTCAATTTTAGCTTTTGTACTAGTATCCTGTGAATGCACACATTTTAAGGCTGCTTCTTTAGCCTGACTCTGTATCTCCAGTGCCACTTCCTCCATGGACAGAACAAAACTATTCAATGAAGACTGGCCAACACCAGAAACTTGAAGCTGTGCAATAGCAGAACCACACATATCACGAATGCTTCTGTTGGTCCCTGATAGGTCTTGAGAGCTACTGTCTTGGGAGCTACCAGCTGCTTCAACATCATGGGACAGAACATTATCTGGAACATTATCACAGGCTACAGTGTGACTTCTGACCCCATGCTCTGCAATTTCTTGAGCATGTCGCGTGTTTAAATGTTTCCTTAAGCCTGCAAAGGTACCAAAAAAATGGCAGCACCCTGCCTGACCACACTTTAGGCGAAGTGATTTACCAGGGTGAAATCCATGAATCAATCGCATATGTCTCACAAGCAAGTTTGTACTCCCAAAAGTAGTCTGGCAAACAAAACAAATCAGACCCATTGTATTAAAAGACAAATGTAATAACCAACATCAACAAAAAATTACAAATAAAATAAAAATCCCATAGATAGATGAGCAACAAATAGTGAATGCATTGTCTAGTGTAACAGCCTTGCCCTAATCTCTGCCACACGTGGGCTCTCACGAACTTTGCCAATATCTATTTGGAAGATGGTCGTCTGTATGAAGGTGTACATGTTGTGCAGCATCTGATTATACGTAGTGCCAAACACAAAGTGTGCTTTGAACAACTCATCAAACGCCCCAAGAGAGGTTGTTGATTTGCACGGTATAACCTGCTTGTCCAGAATGATGACGAACTTGTGGATGGTGCTCCTCTTCGTGCCGAGAGCAAGTAGATAGGGCTGCTTACTAGTGTTGATAGAATCCACGTGTTCTTCGATACTTGTTCCACTCTAAGGATGTACAAAAAGGCATCCTTAAAAAAAAAAGGTAGTGTGCAGCTGTTATGAGTTTGACTAATTTTGTAGAAAAGAAATTCTTTAAAAGCAACAAACAGTTTACACTTCGCATTCATTCAGAAACTTTTGAAATCAGTGTATACTGTAAGCTACAATACAAACCTTCTTAAACACAACAAGATGCTTCTCCGCTTGGGATGCCGACACTCTGCCTGGTCTTTTACGGCCTTGGGCGGAAGGAGGAATCAGGTGAAGGAGGAGGATAATTGAGGAGAGATCACTGTCCCATCCTTTACCAAACAGACATCAAAAACATGATTGATAAATGATGGTATACAATAAAAAAAAACACTTTAACACCTTAAAAACAATTTAAAAAAAAAAAAAAAAAGATCTACCTACCAGAGACAAGAATGTCATCCATGTCCACTTCCTCTGAGGTGGCTTCTGCACACTGGATCAGCACTTCAAGGTCGGCTGAGGAGGGCAGAGTCTTGCTCTGCTGAATAACCTTTTGCTTGAATGTTGTAGGCCACCTACATACAAAGATACTTAACTGAGCCAACATGAAGGCATTCAATTCATTTATGCCTGAAATCACTAAAGCAAATACAAATACTGCATTAATTAGTGCTTATTTAGGAGTTACCTTTCCAAAAGCCTGGCAGCTACATCGTGTCCAAACTGAAGGTGGAAATCTTGCGCAATCTGTAACAATAAAAAGTTCAATTATATTACTACCCTAACATCAAATAAAGAAGCTGCATTAATGTGTACATTTCAGAAACAAAAACAGAGCCTGTCAATTACCAAGCCTTCAACATCTTTAAAGCGTGGAAATTCATCCAAGACGAATGAAGATTTTTCCTTGTCCAAAACCATGTTGCGGCGACGCTCAAATGTAACTTTCATCTTCTCCTTGATAGTGGCTTCATCAGAACAGTATTTCATTAAAGACATGGCCTCCTTGCATTGCTCTTCACTTAAGATCACCTCAGGGTTAAACAAAGCCTCTCTTTTAGCTGTCGGCCCACCACCAGCCAGCAGATGTGATGGCCCTCTGCTTTCTGCTGAAGAACTCCTCCTCTGAATGGTTTTGAGCCTCCATGCAAGATAGCCAGTCCCACTTTCACCGTCATAAAAATGTTCCTTTAAAATGATTAAAAGGCCATTTGAACATCAATAACCAAAAGACAAGGAAGTGGTTAAATGTGATAAAATGAATAGCATTATCTAATTGATCTGAATCTTAATGTTTGCAAGTTGGTTACCTTTGCTTCGCATACTTCAGTGTCTGCCATAGTAACCATAACTAGCTTAATAATGTAAAAGCAACTTACATATCCTTTTTTAGAATAGGGATCCATGAGATAAGGGAACATCTCAACAATGCCTTGAGCATACATCTCCCTTATATGCCGGGGCGGTGCTGTCCTGTCAAGAGCAAAGTGAAAACTATTAATCACATTGTTAACACTAAGCTTTATAAGAATGCCACCAAACATTTTTCCTAATCACGTTGGCATGGGAGAAAGATCTCATTAGAAAATTACCCATAGGTTTCAGTCATGTCTGCAGCAAGGATATTAACCATCTGACGCCGTGAAGAGTCAGTAAGCCCTTTTGTTCGGTTGTATTCTTTAATAATGCGATCTCCACCAGGTTTCTTTGCCAATGTAGATTCAACTACCTATGAAATCACAGAAGTACAAATTCCATAAATCTAGACAATGACAACTAATACATGTACAGTAGACAAATTGGAATTTGGAATAGCCAGTTGAAAATTATGCATTGCATTCATGGGTGTGTTTTGCAGCACACTGTGCTCACTTTGTAAATCAGCTTGTGGCATGTATTATCCATAAAACTTAGAAAAATATTTATAAAGAACACTGTCCTCATCATAGCTAACAAACTTTAATGTACAGTGCCTATTAACTTACATGTTTGGCATTGTCATTCTCTCTCTGGCGTTTTCTGGAAGGGCTGTTCTTATCCAGGATGATTGTGTCATCAGAGTTGCAGGATTCAAGTTCCAAAATTACTGTACCTTCAGAACTACAGACTGAAAGTTCCAGTGAAGCTGGATCAGGCTGAGATGCATTTGAATCCTGCTGGCAAGCAGCGGAAAGTGTTCCCTCAGAATCTAAGTGTGAAGAGAGAGGAGAAAATAACATATACAAAAACAAGCACATAATGTCTCAGTTAGTGACAACATGGTTATCATTCATCATCATCACTACAATAGTTAGTTTAGTTTACCAGTATCGAATCTAATCGTAAATACACCAGCGTTGGGTTGCTGTGCTACTTCCTCAAACACTTCTGCATCCACTTCTGTTCCAGTCTCATCAAAGACTTTAACACCGTCTGTGACGGGTGGCATCGAAAACTTCATGAAGGCTTAGGAGAAAACACAAAAAGTCATATGAAACACTCAAAAGTAGCAAAAGGCAAACCCTCAATACTTTGTGACCTAATTGAATCTCACTAGATTACAAATCCATAATATTCAACCTTAACACAACAGTGAATCCCAGGTACCACAATCAAGATGACAAAACTAAACCAGGTTAAGAAATGCACAATTTGTTTCCTGAATGTATATTGGCAACGAATGAGAGATGAATGTCATTATAATAAGCAGAACAAATAAACAAATGTCCAAGAGTCATAAATAATTTGCGGTTGCTTACCAGAATTCAAGAACTCGGCCAAGTTTGGCTCACTGATCTTGATGTATTTCTGCTCATTGTTCAGTTTTGCTTTGATCAACATGACTTCTGTTAAAACTGACAACTGGCATCAACTCCTGTTGGTATAATACAATATATCTGGCATTAAATAACTCCATGGTTCAGTATCTACTTTAATGCATTAATTTATCAGTCTACACAAAAAGCCTTGCCATCAATATTTGCATTTACAAATTACATGTAGTATCATTGACATAACCGGCTGCATAACCAAAGTTTAGCACCAAATGGACACTTAAAGTTAATTATATGACTCCTTTTGGAAATCCACAATTATTAAAATAACTAATATTAAAACTATTGAAATTCCATCCGTCAATGCAAAGTGTTAACATAAGTTTCATGCTAGCGACATAGTCTTTCTATTCCTGTCTGGGAATTTTCAAATACGTCACAATGCACGCGCCAGGCTAAAGTTAGCTCTTGTTTGAATAGATATGTTCTTTATATTATAATTAAAACGTGTTAAACATGGCAAAGGCGAGCTAAATTATTATTGGAGCATTCCATACCGCACAACCCTAAGCGTTAACAGCGAGAATCGGCGTGTACACGGAAACCTTTCCGATTTCTACCACACAATTTGGAAGGTCATTACCACATGCAACACCTTCGGTGATGGCGGCGCAATAAGACAACAGAAAAAACGAACCACCGCTAAGAATAAAACAGGACACTACTCTAATTATTTACACATTCCATAACAATTAATCACCAAACACAATGACTAAGACTAAAAAACCCTCCTGGCTCTAAGTACAGTGCCAGCTTTACTGCGTGGCAGTTACCACGTGTTGCGCATTTAAGCTAGCCACTGACCCTGCCTTGTTAGCCCCTTATAATTCAAGTGTAAAATTCTCAAGCATACGACGAACAAACAATTATGTTATAACAAAACATTTGATAGAATATATAATATTTTTAATATGTAATACACTTTAAAACCGGAGTTTACAACGGGGAAAGTAATGCCCACATGCAACACCTTCGGTCACGGTGGCACAAGACACAACAGAACGCCACTCTAATTAATTACACACAAACGCCATAAACAAGTAACCACCTAAAAACAACGATTAAGTCTGAAAAACCCTCCTGGCTCTATCTACAGAACCAGCTTTACTGCGTAGCAGCTACCACGTGTTGCACATTTAAGCTAGCCACGACTCTGCACTGTTAGCCCCTTATAATTCAACGTTTTCAAGCATAAAACCTCCAAGCATACGACAAACAAACAATTATTATGTTATTACAAAACACAAAATTTGTTACAATATACGATATGTTTAGTAAGTAATACACTTTAAAAAGACTTACCACAGTCTTCCATAGCAGGAAAATGGCGTCCAGAACAGTCTGAAGATTTTTGAAACGAGACAGAGGTGGGCGGAGCATCCAGAGTACAGTGTACCTGTCCCGAGTTAATATTCTACACTGTCTGTGTTCGTTTGCTTTGACACTGCGTATTTTACACTGATGAGACTAACTCTAGATATTAACAACAACACTTGATGTAATGGTGGATGTATTTTATCTTGTTGGTGTTGGAAGAACTCTGGAAGTGTTCACAGATTTTGTCACTGTATACTTTACACTGCAGAATTTACTGTGTAATATTATTTACAGACGTTTGTGCTGTTTGTGTGTGTGTGTGTGTGTGTGTGTGTGTGTGTGTGTGTGTGTGTGTGTGTGTGTGTGTGTGTGTGTGTGTGTGTGTGTGGCGTGAGCGAGTGAGCCGAACGCACCTCCCGCTGTGCAAGCGTGGCTTTTAGTGGATTCCTGTGCTTTGTGGGCATTTGACCTTTTCTGTGACCTTGGGCTCTCAATGTCTATACTGTCCTTGATATTGATTGCACAAATCCACAGTAACTGCCTCCATGTGCAGTCTAAGCCCAGCCGAGGCTGTAATACAGATGACAACACCGGCCTGGAGCTAATAATGGGAGAGGAGGTATAATTGTACAGTATCATACAGAGCTGTGGGCTTAGCCTAGCCGGACTCAGGCTGCATCAAGTCAGGAGTATGACGCTGCTGCTGCCGCTCATGATGAGGATGATGATGATGATGATGATGATCCCGTGTTGCAGTGCATTTGAACAAAGAACAGAACAAAGCAGAGAACAATGATGAGCTAATGGAGAACACGGTCACTGGCTTCCGTTGAAGTGGAGCCTCTCCACTGACTGTGGTGTCACTGTGATCATCCGCCATGTTGTGGGCAAATCGCCCTCCGCCTTCCGCTCGCTCCCCTGGAGGGAGCTCCTGGTGGGGAGCCTGCCTCTCCATCCTCCAGCCGACGTCCGCCGCTGTCTCCACAGATGCTGGGTGACATATACGTGACGAGCCTTGCCGATCGGCTGTGTTCATGTCACCTCGGACTATTTTTGAGGAACCTCAGTCACAGGCGGTTAACGCTTTGCTGCTCATCGGCCCTGTCTGTTTGACTCTGACCCCCCCTGAGCTCATGTCTCTGTGTGACTGTGTGTTTGCGTGCCCACTCCCGCCTCATCTGTCTTCATTAAACGTGTCTCTCCATGTTGACATGGCTGCAGAGCGATTGCTCATTCCATTCACCCAGCTCTCCACACCTTCCTCCTGTGGGCTCATCAGCACACACTCACCTGGCTCCAGAGGTCAGCTCTAAGAGAATCAACAGGTCCCCCCATTAGTCCCGTGACTGCATTGTTCTCTTTGTTTATGTGAGTGACACCTTTAATGAGACAGATTGCGTATGCATGGCACAGGGCTCCCCCTTATGATTCTTGGCATGTCTAGGATAGAGGCTGTTTTTTTTAGTGCAGCTGGAACTGATCTGAACTGTATCGGTTAGTTAAAACAAGTTTTGTGTTTACATGTATGTCGTGTTAAACAGTACAGTTAAACTGATTTTCCTGTGGCAAGCTGTTGGTGGCTCTGACAAAGTGATTTATGGTGAAATAGTCTAATGCACTTGACCCAGTTCACCTTTGAAGTACTCCTCTATGTGGCAAGAAATAACCCCATAATCGTAATTAAAATAGGCCGCAGATCCCCAGAGTGACCTAGGATGCGAGATTAATGTGACAAGCCGTTGTGTGTGAATGTGTATGTGGGGTGATGTATGTGGACGGGCAGAAGAAGCAGACGTGGCAGCTCAGGACACTGATTCATCCCTCGCTGACGCCTGGTCAAAGAGTCCCTATAGCCGGGCTCTCCTCATCCTTCTCTACCTCCCGTGCTCCTCTCAGCTGCTCCATTTGTTTATGCTGGAGTGACTGCGTGTCAGCAGGTTGTCAATAGTGTCTGTAAGAGGCTCTAATGAATAGGCGTGTTATTGGACGGGTGGGAAGGCAACGCATTGTGTCTCTGAGTGTTGCTTGTGTGTGTGTGTGTGGTTCATCAGTGTGTGGCAGAGCACAGGAAGGTGGAGGTGTCTGTTTCTCGGGCTCCCAGAACTTCATTAAACGTAAAGACCAGAGCAGTGCAAGAGGACACAGCGTTTCATCCTGGTGACGGGAGAGCAGCTTTTTCTACAGACATACTGTAATAACACATAATTAATGGAAACGTAATGATTATTTTAAGCGTGAATAAAATGTATAATTTATGGGACGCGCGCACCAGCGCCAGCACCTGCAGCCGCGCAGCAGCCTGATGCCGCCTGCTTTGTGAGACACAAAAATGCACCTGTGTGTGATTATGGTGTCACATTAGTGCATTCACTGAGGCGGCCTGGCTGAGCACTTGCTGGGGATCCTGGGGCTACAAGGCACCTGGGAGTTGGAGCCTGGCAAATGTTCTGCATGCTTCAACAGTCGCTCTGATCACAAAGTGGAAAGAGGCACAGATGATTCTTCACACAGTAGCTCTCTGGTATTAGCCAAGTGGAACTGGTGCCTTTGAATAGATAACTGCTTTATTGACTTACCTTACTGGTTAGTCTGGTCAGTGGGAATCCCTTTATTGTGACATGTAGGATGTCTGTTTTGCACAGCTGATTCTCTGCACATTTCATTGTGACAGAATATTAACAATGACCGCTGACATAATCAGGCTTCATCCACTTAAAAGCACCATTTTGATACTATCCACTGCATTTTGCATTATAAATGCACCTGCCCCAGCTGCTTCAAGATGAATCCGCTTATTTTGTCATTTATATGAGGAATTTGTCTATTTTTGATTAACCAATATAACGATCCAGTAGCAGCGTTCGAAAATACAGTAACAACTTTCCAAACAAAGCTAACGTTTGGTGGCCATAGATGCTGCATTAATCATGCCTGCTCTATTTCTGAACACACTTCTGCAGTGGAGAAGTTGGGAGGAAGAGGAGGGGAAGAGAGAGAGAGCGAGAGAGAGAGAAAATGCAGACAGATAAAATGGAGTGAAAAGTGTCCTCATGAAAGAGAATTAGCTCCATCCAGCTCTAGGGGAACAGGAAATTCCTCTGAGCACCGTTGAGATAAGGTTTCACACAAAGACCCGAAGAGGAATCAATTCTCCTTGTGATGCAGCAAGGTCAAATCATAGGGGGCTGGCCAGCGAGGAGGAAGCTGATGAAGCAACCACAGAATAGGAGAGCGGAATTGGCTGCGCCGCGCAGGAGGAGAGAGACTTTTAGGCAGCGGCGGCAGATAAAGGCAGAAAGGAAATGAGCAAAGAGGGAGATGGGAACGTCTGGATATGCGGCGCGGTGACAGCGTTTGGGGCTGAGGCTGGATTCCTGTTGTCTCCCTGTATCATCTGACTCATGCGGGGAGGGAAATGTGAGCGGCGTATCTGACGCACGCCCCAAAATGAAATCCTACAGTCATGCATCAACTGTGGCCGCAAGGACGTGACCTCGTCCGTCCAAGCAGCAGCAACGCTTATCCGGGCCCAAAGAGGAGAGAGTTGGCTTCCAAGAAAGCTGGATCTCGCTTTTAATCCTTAATGTTACATGAACTGCTTAAAATAGCGCAGATCTTCACGTAACTCCTACGTCCTGCCTCCTGCCAACTAAATCAGTTCCAGTGGGGTTTAATGGGGTATATAATGGCTGATGTGAAGCAGCAGCCTGGTGATAAAAAAAATAATAATAATAAAAAACCCGCCACGTCTGAACAGGTCGTGCTCAGACGTGCCCTCTGCAGCGCCTTGGCATCGACAGCGACTCTGGGTTCAGCTTTGGAAGCGTTTAGACGAGCGTCAACTGTGAGGAGGAAGCCCTGCTCGCAGGTAGTTGAAAGGATACGAGTGGTGCAAAGCCTCATGCGGGCGTCTGGTATGCACACCTGTCCCTGCACACGGAGCATGTAGCCTTACCCCACAGACAGAGGAGAACGGGGGAGGGGGGGGGGCAGCGGAGGCCAACGGGCTCTGTTAGGACCTGCACCAAACCTTCCACAGCTGCCCCTGCCTGAGGGGGCAGGTGGAAGGGGGGGGGGGGGGGGGGGGGGGGGGGGGGGGGGGGGGGGGCGAGGTGCCGTGGGTGTGGAGTGGAAGGCTCTAAGGGACTCAGGGGTGATCCGGTTGCTCGGGTCGTCCCTTCACTGACTTCGCCGTGCGTCTTTGTGATCTCATCTGTCGCGTTCGCTCCACGTGCGAACCTCAGACGGTGGCTGGTGGCGCGATTCAAAAGATCGCTAATGAAATGGAACAAATGGGAGGCAGACAGGAGGGACGAAAACGAGCTGGCATTTTCATAAAATTAGCATAGTCGGAGTCTGTACAAGCGGCCTGATGGGACGGCGTAAACACGCTGCTTCTTCACATCTCAAGAATGTTATAAATGCAGCAGCAGGACGTACAGTGCGATGCACTGTTCCCGTCCTAGATCATATCTATCCTCCTTGTGTAAATGTGAGAGATTTTATTTACAGTAGCACCAAAGATGGTTTTTGTCTGTGTGCTGGGCCAATAATCACCGAGCCGCCGCTGCCACAAATCTTCATTAGAGGATTATCCAGCAGGGAGACAGCTTGTGTTCCTTCGCCTTTATTGGCGGCCGGCATCCAGCGCTCCCGGCGTCTGCTTCGTCTCCTCCCGAACCCGTGGCCGAACGGCATCCGTGGCCTCTCCACGTCCTCCCTCCCGCGCGTAAGCTCCCACCCACATGTACACAATGCTCACACGTGCTGTCAGCCCGCTCCCCCGGGGCCCATCAGCTGCCCGGTGGGCGCTCGTACTCAAGACACAACAAATTAAGGTCACAGCGGGGAGAGGCGAGACAGCGAAGGGCGGCGCAGTCTGCCAAGCGAATCTGTGTGTACACATGTATTTTGCGCGTCGTCCGACCTCGACACGGTGGCAGCGCTCCAGAGAGAGCGGCCGTCAGGGCTCTTGTCCCGCTCACAGGAAAACTGACCTTCAATGCAGGAGAAAAGGGGCCACAGTCATAAATTGCTCGTTTGAAGTATCTTTGATATCCGTGGATAAAAGCTATTATAAGCGATTAGAGTCCCTCAGGGTTTGGGCTCATTGATGCTCCTTTTTGCTCGCGCGTTGTCTGTTGTGGGAATCACCAGCAAGACAGAACAAAAACACAAACAGGTAGGAAACAAACTGCCAATTTCTCAGTACGACCGCTTCCTGCGCTTCTATCTTTAGCACATGACCACAAGTAGCCACATTATGGACCGGTCCCGATGGGCTCCACAAGTTCTACAGGTCTGTCCTGTGCCAGGCCGGGCCTCAGACTTCCCCTCAAGGGCAGTATCATATTCTGCCTGACTGTGCGCGTCTGTGTAATCCATAGCTGCAGGGAGGGTGACCTTCACAGCAGGAGGCCTCGCAGGCACTCGGGGAGGAGGACAAGCTGGGCAGCGAAGGGTGCCGGGGGCCGAACGCTGCAGCTCATAGATAGCTGCCCCTTCATCCCACATCCTCCATCAGCCGCCGCTGTGTGAGAAACAACAACGGGTTTTTAACAGGCTTTATTTAAAAGTCGCACCCGTCCGCATGTGTCGTTTTGTGCTAACGCAGAGCTCAGTCTCGGGTCCCCGCGGCTCGCTGCGGTTCACTTTGCCCCGTGTCTCGGGCAGAAACGGAATTCATCACTTAACCTTTTCTGTGTGCACCTCCGCTGCCTGAGTGAAGAGGGGGAAAAAAAAGAAGTTATTGACAGTTATGGGAGGAGATGACGCAGCCAAATAAGTCCCTGCTCATGAATGATGCATGTCCACACCGGCTCTGATAGAAGAAGAGAGTGCAGCTGGGTGACAGCTGGGTGCTGCGTGTGCATGGTGCAGAACAAGGTGAGCCTCCACGCGACGGACCAGCTCTCTCTCTCCCTCTCTCTCTCTCTCTCTCTCTCTCTCTCTCTTTCTCTCTCCATCCTCGTCTCTCGGCCACCGTCCGCAAAATCAGTAGTTCTCAGTAGAGCTGTTATTCTCTACAAGTCTCCCCTGAGCCTGTGTAACCACACAGTGACCTTAAAAATGCTCCGCGCTAATGTTCTGTTTCTTTCTCTGCCCTTCCACCTTTTTTCCTCTCTCTCTCTCTCTCTCTCTCTCTCTCTCGCTCTCTGGTAGCATCTCAGAGCCCCTCTATTTTCGTCAGAAACAATCACTGTATTTTCCGTCTCAGTGCCCCGCGCTGCCGCAGTCTGAGGCTCTGATAGGAGGACGGAGCGAGAGGGAGAGACTGGAGTAAAGGCGTGGGGGCGTGGGACATGTGCAGGAAAGGCTACATAATGTTTTTTTTTGTGTGTCGTCGTCGTCACTGTAGCATCACATCTGTCCGCGGAACCGCAGCGAGCCACTGCGAGCTTCCCATGCGCGCGCCTCAGTTCAGCCTCCCATCCTCAAAAACAACGCCTCAAGGAGGCCAAGAGCGCAAATTGCATTCAACACACGAGTAAATCTTTACGACTGGTGCCATAATTCCACGAGCCTGTAATCAAATGGAGAGTCGGTCCTAGAGCTATTGCTGCAGCCTTTGATATGTGCGTGACATTTCGGCGCCGTACGCTGCGCGGGCCGGGCGATAGGAGGCGAAATGGAAGTAAAGGCTCGTCTCGTCTCTCCGGGCTGTTTGTGCAGTCGCAGACCCGCTAATCTTCTTTGTCCTCTTTTTCGGACATATTTACAAACATGCACAGACACAAATGCATATGCCAACGCCGGCCTTGGGGGCCCGCATCAATATTCATTGAATCTGAAACGCTGACATGTCCCATTTGCTCGGCCCGGGACAGACGAGAGAGGGTCTCACTCGCAGGATAATTACTGGTGATAAACTACCTCTTCAGACATGGCTGCATTGATGTGGACAGAGCGCCTGTGTGAGGGAAGGTAACAGTGATAGATCTCAACGCTTTGAGCGGGGCCCCGACAGGCACTTGAATAAAACATTGCGCACGTAAACAGCATCTCTGGGAAAGCCATTAAGTCTCAGATTAGCAGCAAGTGGCTAATACAGTCAGTTAGTGTGTAAACCATGCAAACAAACACACCAGTCTGACTAACAGTGAGTGTCAACATGCTCCGTGATTACTATGCTGATCCCAGAGAACACAGACCATGTTCATTACAACCAAGAGGCACACTCAAATATACTGTAATCTACAGGAGATTCATTTAATCAGTGTTGGATCCTGTTTTACATGGAATGTACTGTAGAGAGACCGGAGGTTGTGTGTGTGTGTGTGTGTGTGTGTGTGTGTGTGTGTGTGTGTGTGTGTGTGTGTGTGTGTGTGTGTGTGTGTGTGTACTGGGTACATCGTGTTCAGGTGCACTGAGCTTTGGCTGCGGATCAAGACCTAAGTGAAAACCTATATCACACACAGCAGCAGATTGTACAGTTTGCCACCTGGCTTCCACAACCAGGAAGAGGTGTCATTGTGAAGAGCAAAGTGTGTGCGTGACCTTTTCTCTAAAATGTTTTATTGGCGGCTGTGGACAGTTTCTCTTCAAAGGAAGAACGTAACACACTAGTTCAAATAACTGATTTAAACTCTGCACTCTGCACTTAACCTAAACGTTGATATTGATATTTGCTTTAATCAAGCGTGTCTCACAGCCCTTTGGCACTGAATCCAAATAACCAAGAAGGATGAAGTTCATTTCTGGTTTGAGACGACTCGACATAATGACGACCATGACGTGAAAAAGGGAGGAATATCGCAAGAGAATAAGCAAAAGACAAAGTGGCTGATTAGAACATTTTAGCTAGTTTTGAGACACTGACAGATTAACATCCTTTTTTGACCTTCAAGTGACATTAAATATGGTATTAGTTCTATTCAGTCAATTTGAAACAGGCAAAATGTGTTTTGGGTTTGAAATGAGAGTCACATCAGTCCATTGTGTGTCATGATGCAGCAGCATGTGATCCACCTACAGGACTGTGATCAAGAAGAAACATCAGAAATGAGTGAAAACTGTCTCATCGCTGAGCACTTGTGTGTGCTTGACTTCATTGTCACCTGGTCTCATTGGAAATGTGCTGGCGCTGCTCATCCCACTCACTCACTCACTCACTCACTCACTCACTCACTCACTCACTCACTCACTCACTCACTCACTCACTCACTCACTGGTACCACTGGGCTGTCCTCCAATATTAATACCCAGTGCTGAGGATGCTGAGGGACTGCATGCATGTCACAGTGTCAGAGCAGAGCAGAACAGAGCAGTGGAATAGAAAGAGAGCGAGCGAGGGAGGGAGGTGGGGGGGGGCTAATTTTGGATGCATGGCGTGTTGAGTTAAGATAACCATCTCTTCTGCAGCTCTTCTCCAACACAGTGTGTGTTCAATTACCATTTACTGCAGAGAGAGGGACACGGGAAACAGAGATAGGAACCGGGGAGGGAGAAAAGCAGAGGCAGAAGCAATGGTGGTGGATGATGGGGGGGGGGGTGGACGGTTGCTCAGCGATGCAGAGGATGAGGGAGATTTTGAAAGAGTTGGGGTGAACACAGAGAGAGAGAGAGAGAGAGAGAGAGAGATTCTGCCGAGGGGAGAGAGGACACGGGGTGACATGTGGCGCGGAGATGTCAGAAACAACAACAAACAGCGAGTGGAGCACAAAGCTGCTGAGCACCAGCCTCGTGCCTTTGCGGCGCACGACAGGTCCTGCTTAAAAACAGCCACCGACACAACCTCCTGTAAATCGCCCTAAAATCGTAACGACATCCTTTCCTTGTGTAACCGCTCCGTGCACGCAGAGACCTTGTTATGAAACACCGGCTCCTCCTGCTCCTGATAAGTGTCATCGGCTGCGAGTGTAGCTTTTTTAAAAAAGCCACCTTTTTAAATCCCACCTTCTAATCCCTCTCTCCTATCTTCCTTCAGCTCCCCCTGCTCCGCGCTCGGCGCCGCTCCCTCTCTCTCTGGCTGTCGCTGCATCCAGCATCCAGAGCAATTACGCAGATGATATCCACTGTCAGTCAGCGGCTCACGGATGAAGCCGGGCCTCTTTAGCATGCTAATGGAACGCCACATTCAATCAGGCCTTTGTGTGGCGGAGAGGTGGGCAGCGGTGCTCATTAAAAAATAAATCATGATAACAATGAGGCCCGGGCTGCAAAGGCTAGCAGCGCCCAGGCGACGTCATCAAACGCTTTCTTCCTCTCTGCTGGCTCATCACGAGGGCCAGGAACACGGCGAGCCACTGAGCAGCACCGGCGGTGGAGCGGGAGGCGGCGCTGATCCGGCCGCAAACGCCCCGAATCAACTAACAAACCAAAGAAAAAGTCAGCTCTGTCTTGTCTTCCTTTTCAGTGTTGCTTAAAGTCTAAGTAACATGCTGGTGTGTTGGTGGTCGAACCATCAGAACCACTCTCCCAGTATAAACCAGTACGACTCCAGCAGCAAACGTGACCTCAGTGATGAACATACAGTTCAATGCCCTTAAACTGAATGTGTGTTGGGCCGCAGGAGGGAGCTCTGCCTCAGCGGTGTGTTGTTTAAGGGGTCGGCGTGTGATGTAATTCATCTGTCACATTTTACAAGTGTATTGCACAACACTGAGCATCTGATATCCTCATTACTCTCATTACCATACTGCTTTGGGTAGCTTTTCCAAAGCCCGGCACTCCTTTCATCCGCGGGAGAGCTTTGTTTAAGATCCCTCCACCGAGGCGTGGTTCATGAATGCTCACGTTCTCTTTATGCGTCGCGCGTCGACACTGGAGAACGCGGGTTTGTGTGTGCAGGGTTTATGTCCACGTGTCTATAGAGCGGGAGATTTATTGCAGCCGAGATCAGCCAGAGCTCAATGAATAATGCATCGCCCACTACTACCGTGGAAAAATATGCTGAATTCACCTCAGCTTAGCTCGGAAGTGCAGGTGGTGCGAAAAAGCAGCTTCTCTTGATTTTAGCTTCTGCGCAGGAGACAACGGGGGGAAAACGTTGCTCTCTGCTCTGACAAACGAGCCCGGCTCTGGTTCTTTGGTACTTTCCAGGAGGACGAGGGGGCGCCGGTGCACCACACAGCTCTGACCGGGCATTTAAAAACTCCAGATGTGGTTTTACCCGTTAAAACGTGAAAAACGACTGTCTGAGCGGCCGCCAGCGTCTCGCTGGGGGGACGTGATGGATGCTCACCCGCACAAAAACAATGTCACTCGCAGTCGCGGCAGCGCGGAGGAGACCCCACTGGCACTTAGGTAAATTGAACAGTCGAACCGCCGAGGTATGAACGCAGAGGGCCGCGTTTGAGGACATGCTCTGTATTCACAGGCAAAACACTGCAGGGCTCAAACGACAGCCTCCTCCCCCGCTCTGAGTCACCAGCACATTGCCCTCCACCCTCCTTGGGAGATCGAAGTCAGTGAAATGGACTGGCGAACACTTGGCAGGGTGTTTCACTGCTGGAGTTCTGTGAGGAACCACAGGTAGAGCCCTTGGGGTTTTTTTTACAGCCAGCCCATCGTGTGAGTCCCCCCCCCTTTTCTCCCCCTCGGGGCCGAGGGTCTAATCTCAGAGAGCATCTGTTGCCTTTGTTTCTCCCGTGCGAAGTGTATTTAGGCCGATCCGTCGCTTTGTGGCCGAGTGATAGAATTCCACACCTGAGGGCGCAGGTGTCTGGGAGCCACATGGGAATAAAGTTGCCGGCTATTGTTTCACGTGGGTGTGTGGCCACCGCCTGGAATGGGGAGGAGATGGGAGGGAAACGTGGCTCTGGGTGGGGGCTGGGAGCTAGTACTGGCAGACCCCGACATGCAGGTATGTGTTGCTACGTGGTGCATCACCTTTGCTTCTGTCTCTGCTTCGGTCTCCATTTTCCCTCCGTCCCTGCACTGCACACGGCAGCATTTGGACTCTGGAAGTCTCGTGTCCCTCGGCTGCAGTGGATCTCGCGGGGCTGTGGAGGCCTCCTCCTCCATTCCAGCCGTCAGGCCGTCAGCGGCTCAGACAGCGCCCCCGGCCAGCGGCATTGGAACACACCTCCACCGGACAAGCCTGCGATCGCCTTACACACCTGACTGGCCGTCGGCCAAGGGAGGAGCGTCCGTTACAAAGGAGAGGTGCATGAAAAGGCAGAGGGCTGAGAAAGAACGAGAGTAGGGGAATTTAAACGAGGGCACGGGAAGTATGGATTCTTCTGTTTGGCTTTGTCTCTGCAGCCGCTGGCGGGTGCGGCGGCGTCGTCACGTGTGATCGCTGAAACCACTGCAACGCCGCTAAAGCTAAAGTCTGCGTAATACGCAGCCTGTTTCATTTGTTCATTCGTTTCCATATCTGTGCTCCCTGGAGATCATTGGAGGAACGGATGAGGTTCGAGCTCCTCACTTCTTATGCTGTCGACACAAACCCCACAGTATAACGCCGGTGCTGGGGCTGATGCTAGAGATCAAAGCAGGGAATGACGGGAACCTCACAGTAACCACAGGGTGTGTGTTTGCGCCCATCGCTGCGTTTGTTCCGTGTTCGTGCTTTGACCCCTCCTTTGTGAACGCGTTCTCCCTCCGTGTTCCCGTCATCCCACTTTGTCCCCTCCCATTAGCTCTGACAGCTATTTGTCTGTCATTACTGACCTCAAAACAGCCTCCGTCGCCACAAACAAACACACACGCTGCACACTGAAAACAAACCCTGTCATCAGCCTAATAAAATCATTTTGCATCTATGCAATAGCTCAAACCCAATTACACGACGAGGTGCTGTGGAGATAAATATCACATTGGAATGTTATGAGACTGGGGCCCATTCGGACATATTTTCATTAAGTCTATTAATCCTCCCCTGAGTGGGTTGGTGCAAGTTGCAACGTGCAGCTGTTCTCCAAAGTATCATCACCGGCGCTGTCATCGATTTAACTAGAGACAAACGGGGTATCAGTCATGCGAGAAGGACCAGATCCGTATCGTTTAACAGCCCACCTTCACTGCCCTTGGTCGCACACACAACGCAGATTCATAGGGAAAGTCGTGCGTCGAATGGTTTAGAGCAGCTGATCAAAGCGCTATTGTTGCATGAAAAAAACTCCACGTGCATGTAGGTGCATGCAGGTGAGCCGTCTGCGTGTGGCACGATCCCTGCGCTCACATCCACCCAAAGCCGGCAGCCTCGAAAAGTTCAGTCGGCGTCGGACGCGGAGCCAGCAGGAGATTTATGGGATGGATTAAAGGAGCGCGCGTCTGCTCCTCGGCCCGAGCACGAGCGCCCGTCCTCCGGTCCTCCGGACCCGCGGAGGGTCCGCGGGCGAGGACGGCTCCGGGGGCGGCGGCCCGCGCCCCCGTCCGTCCCCTTACCTTTGCATCGCGCCTTCTCCCTGCGCTCCGGCCCTGCTGGAATCTCCGGTTAGCTCCTCTGTGTCTGCCACAGAGACAGGCCGGCAATTAAATCCTGGCAGCCTTCATTCGGCTACTTAGGAGAGATCAAGGTAGGATCTTTTGGGGGGCTTTTTGGGGCCTGCCACTGTCATATTATCTCCCTAGGGAGTCATTACCACCCATCTACTCTGTCATTACGCACAGTGCTCCCAGCTGAGAGGCACCGAAGGCTTATCCTGCTGTATGTAAGTGTATAGTTTGTGCACTGTGTGTTTGTTGAGGTGT
Organism: Betta splendens; assembly: GCF_900634795.4. Lineage (NCBI taxonomy): Eukaryota > Metazoa > Chordata > Actinopteri > Anabantiformes > Osphronemidae > Betta > Betta splendens. The sequence continues at coordinate 4,872,871 of NC_040887.2, read as the reverse complement.
GTATCTGATGTTATTTGTAGAATTATAGAAGCTTCAAACTACGTGGAATGGATTTCACCGATCCCACTGCAGAGAGGCGGAGACAGACTTTGCTTTTTTTTCTGGTGTGTGTGTGTGTGTGACGGAGCGGGATGATGAACTAGCTTTCGGCTAAAAATGTAAACTATGCGTGTGAGACCTGTTTGCTCCGTTTGCTGCTTCGCTTCTGGCTACCGGGCCTCGAAAAACATCCAGCCACAGAGCGCGATGCTATACGTGCCGCAGTCTGTGCTCCGCTCATGCGTCGCAGTGGAATTAAATTAGTAAAATTGCTGCTCTGCAAATTGGTAGGTTGGGTACAATCTGGGAGACCTGCAATTAGAGAGAGACGTAGAAACGCACACAGACGCAAACACGTTGCCTGTGATGTGGACCGGTGGCAGCAGAACAATGCAGATATACATTATTTATTTGTAAGCTATTTATAAAGCTAAACCTCTCTCATAAGTGTGTGTGTGTGTGTGTGTGTGTGTGTGTGTGTGTGTGTGTGTGTGTGTGTGTGTGTGTGTGTGTGTGTGTGTGTGTGTGTGTGAGAGACTGGCTGCTCTGTGTATATTTGGATTAAGCATGGAGTCATGTTGTGACTAATGCTTCACACTAACTAATCTCCCATAACCTTCGCCGGCTATTTTGACACACAAACACGCCGACTTTGAGCACAGCGCCCACTAACACACATCGCCGACGTGTGGCTCAGGCCCGACGAGGCCGACGCTCGCATTCGTGGAACTGAAACGAGTTCCAGCCTTAACCCGCATAATCCTCCCCCCCAATTAAAGCATAACACCAGCACTTCCAGGCTGCAAATCAAACAGATCTTTATCTGCGTCCACCTGCAGTGCCCTGAATAGATGAATTAACCTTCACAGGAAGCTGGAAATTAGCATAGCACGATTAGAAAGGATGAGTATGAGCAGGTTTCACAGGGACATGCCTTTTTATTTTCTATTTCGCTCAAACCGGGGCAAAGACTGGCTGCTTTGACGTTACCCGGGGCCCAGCAGCACACTCTTGTGGTCGCTCGGAGCCCAACCTGCTCATCGTTCTCTGCTGAAGGGGACCGCTGCCGGTGAGTCAGGCGAGTCATGCTCGCGCAGGCTGAGGAAGGATGCTGCCGTCGCAGGCCGTGAGGAAACCATCCGGGCAGGTAAGCGGCTTAGGATGCGCCTGCCAGACGAGCGCTCGGGGTTAATGACCCGCGCACACGCTGCACTGCGGGATCTTGAAGTAACAGGTTGAGGTGCAGCGTTGATCAGGTGCTTTAGATTTACATGAGAGCACTGTGGGTCAAAGGTCAAATCCTCATCGGCTGCTTTAAAACGGATACAGAGCGAGACGCGAGTCTGAGGTCCTTGAAGTGTGTGCTGTGTCATCATGCGCTTGTCGGTTGCCTGCTTTTCCTTCCGGCCTGTCATCCTGTTGATTGCGCTTGTGGTCAGGTGGTCGCGAGGCACGACGTCCCGCTGCGCCTCAGGCTTGAAGCGAATGCCGAGTGGAGCCCGGGCCACATTTTTATTCCGGCTCGCTCGCGTACCCCGTGTCTGCACTCCATTATGGCGCCCCACCTCTGAAATGAATTGGCTATTCCTGCCGGCCCGGGCACAGGTGCGTACAGCGCCCAATACACACCGAGCCGATCACGAGCGAGGCCGGAATAAATGAGAGTGAAAAACAGCAAGACGAAGACGAATGGAGACAGACAGACAGATGGCCGGCCATCCATCACACGCCACGGCCCATATGAAACTTAAGTAAGTAAATCATGGGGACACAGCAGAATAACCTGACCACGAAAGCTGTATTAATAATAAGCCAGTAATTTCAGGTCATGAGAATTCTCCGCGTCAGTGCTTGCAAAATAGTCCGGCAGCCCCGGTTTGTGTCTCTGCCACGAGTTGGTGGATGTGCAGACAGCCGCCATCCTCTGAGCTGTCAGCTGGGGTCTGAGGAGCTGCTAATGGTGTTTCTACTGTCTGATGAAGTCTGTCGTGTGCGTGCATGAGAGAACGGGGAAACCGTGATGTCGAGGAAGGTCCCCGGTCTCTTTAAACCGTCTCAGGGACGTACGCGTAATCTGAAGGCAGCTTTTCTCCGCTTCATGCGCTTTCAAACGCTCCGAGCCCAGATCTGGGGCCCGGGGTCCTCGGGGCCACGTGGGGGACAGGTGTCCGCTCCGGGGACCCGCAGGAAGGCGAGCTGGCAGCCGGGCCCCGGCACATCTGTGTCCGCCCAGAGCGGCCGGTGCCAACTCCAGCTCCCATTGTTCTCTGCTGAATGCGCCCAGTGCCCGTGGGGGAGACGGCTGAGCGCAGTGTGGCACAACCTACACAGTCTGTTAGATAATCTGGAGACATGAAAAGATTCCCTCAGCCTAGATTCTAGATACAGCCTTTTGTCTACTCAACGGTGACTTCATAAGATCCTTCCTCTGTCGGCTTCTGTTTCTAGCCTGATGCCACTGATCATCGTCTTATAATATAGAGCACAATCTATATTTTATTTTGGTGTGAATATCTGGAGGATCCTCTTTAAATACTGTATCATCTGCTCCTGTGGTTGATCTATTATGCAGACGTCTGTGAGGGAAGTTTGGGAGCTTTCGGATGCTGCATCACGTCATGTTCCTTGCATGAACGAGCACAGAAACACTCACCTCTCATTTTACCCATTACCTGAACAGCATCCTGAACGCTCATAAACACCCAGACATAAACACTCTCAGCAGCAGCAGCAGCAGCGTTCTGCCGTGGCTTTAAGAGCTCCGATTATGGCCCCTGCAAGTCTAGCAGCATTCCTGGCATGTCCGAGGGTTTAACGGCATCCAAATCACTGTCCAAGTCCCCTCGGCTCATCCAGGCCGGCCTGTCTGTCACCGCCCCACACAGACACCGGCACAAATGGAGCTCCAGCAGTCAGCGCAGTCAACGGCGCGAGGGAACACAGCGACTGCTGTCTGGAGTTGTTTATTTATCTCACAGTAGCTCTGCTCTTCGCACATGTGCAGTTGTGATGCTGACTTTTTTTTAAGCATGTGCTGTTTTATTAGCTCTGGCGCTGGTGTACGGCTGCACGGCCGTGCGGAGCAGCACCTAATGTACAGTATAAACATTGATTCAGATGCTGCGAAAACACACACGTGCGCTTTAATTTGCACAGGTTGTACACGCTCCCACGCCGCAGAGTGATCTGTTTGATTTACAGAGTAGGTCCCTAAAGAGAGATTTAAATGAATGGGGGTGATTAAACGCTGTGAGAATAAAGCACACGTGCACACAGAGTCTCTATCAGGACACCTTCTGTCGTTGCTCCAAGGACACTGTTCCTCTCGCGTGTCTGGTCCTCAGCTTCATTCACTTGCTCAGAGTCCAGCTCCTCCTGCTGCTGCTGCTGCTGCAGAGACGCTCTGCTCCCCCGGTTGCATGATGCTGTGCCGCCCAGAGCCGACCCGCTGCAGAATGCATCAGAACACACCACGGTAAGATGCACGCGTGCAGCTTCCCTTCTCCACACGGTCACAGACAGGCCCGCGTGCAGCGTGGCGTCAGGATGAACGCAGTCAAGAGGCAGTTTATTAGTCATGGTGTTGGTGCTGCAGCCCCAGAGGAGGAGCTGCAGCAGCTTCATCAGTCATGTACGCGGAGGTGGAGGAGCGAGCAGCTGCAGGAGCCGCCGTCCTTTCAGCATCCAGACGAGATGATGCTTCTGACGACCGCTGCGTTCACACAGCCGTGCTTGCGCGTGTGTGTGTGTGTGTGTGTGCGGATCTCAGCACGTGCCTACAGTCACAGAGGAATGATGCCGCCGTCTCCACCGCGAGGCCCACAGATGCGCAGCAGAAGGCAGCGGGGCCTCAGCTGAGACAGCACTTTCACTTAGTCTGACAGAGTCGATGTCTTCCTCTCCCGATCTCGCCCACTCGCTCTAATCCAAACTTCCAAACGGCATCTGCTAACACAATATTTCCCCCCTCGCGGAAGCCACATTATTCTCCTTGATCACATTCGGTTGACGTAAAGTCTGATGAGAATGCAGAGGTGTCAAATAATGCACGAATTACCATGTGAAAGTGTGGAGGCAGGTAGAAAACGACGCGTCGCAGGCAGCGGAACGGGGGACGGCGAGTAACGGAGAGAGTGGCTTAGAGCAATCCCGAAAAGGAGAGCAGCAGAGCTTTAAGTCTCGGGGGAATTTGAAAGCCACAGAAATCCAGTTGCGGATATTAAGAGGCTTAATATAAGAGCTTGCTGAGGCTGAGTTTTGCTGTGTGGGCCCCATCACTATCATCCTTGACAGAGGTTAAAGAGGAGACGAGGAGGGATAAGGAGGAGAGGAAGGGAAGGGAAGGCAGATGGGAGCAAGGACGCTGTGTATCATTATGACAGCCTCGCATGCTCTGAAGGAGCATGAAGCATTAACCACGGGCGGGTTAATGCACAGGTGGATGCTGAAGTGGGTTCATACCTGCGGTAGGTGCAGCCAGAGTCAGAGGACTCAGGTAGAGGAACGCCAGCGCGCGCTGAGATGAGGCTCATTATCATCACACTGCAGACGTCTCCCCGGAGACGAGCGGAGAGGAGAAGCCTCCGTGGCTCCTGCCTCGTTTGATGTGAATGTTTAGGTTTAACAAAATCCTTCATTGATGTAAATTCCACAAAGCCTTTAGCATCAAAGCATGCGCATTAGCATGTGTGTTTACTGATGTGTGTTTTGTCTATGTGTGTGTGTGTGTGTGTGTGTGTGTAGGAGGCATAAACCGGGCCGGGGCAGCGGTGCCGACCTTCCTGCGGACCCCCGCGGTGATCCAGCCTCACCTGGACATGAAGCCCTTCCTGCAGTTCCCCATAGAGACGCCGCCGCCTCCGCACAGCATGAGCCTCTTCCACAACTTCAACACGGTGAGAGCTGCTCGCGGTTAGAACTCAGAGGCGTTTAGCATTTCGCCGACTCAGCGCGTGCGGCCTGCTCCTCCAGACTCCTTCGGGGAGCGTCGACGCGGCCCCTGTCAGCAAGATTCGGTGAACTCTGGCGCGCGCGCGCGACCACAAGCGGTGCCGCGCGGCTGCAACAGCGCAGCCGGTGTGAAATGAATGGAAGCGGTTCATGATGTTTCCTCAGCGCACCCACACGGATTAATAGAGATATTGAAATCACTCCCGCCCTCCGTCTCCACGCTTTCATCTTTTAACACAGGCCTGAAATGACTCCCGCCTCCGTCGCTCTGTAACATCCCTCCGCTCCCCTCCGTCCTCCTCTAGAACATTAGCTCAGTCTAAAGGTCCGCAGGGACCGTGCATGTTAACAGCTGCTGGAGCCGGTCCGCTGCTGCTCTGCAGCCGCGTGGCCAGGAGATGGGGCCATAGGAGCGGGCTCCGAGGACCGGTGACCTTCCAGCTCCACTGCAGACGGGACATGAGTGATATTTCAGAGACTTTGGGAGGTTCAGCTCTTTCTATCAGTGGCCTTTAGGCAGGAGATGTTCTAACAATGGCTAGTGCTATTCTGCTGTAGATGACTCCTGTTTATGAGTTCCAGTAAATATGAATATGTATATTTAAACGCAGCAGAGAGGTTCCTTTTCTTTCCCCTAACACGTGATGGTTCCTGAGTTTGCTCAGGCTTCGTACTGAGGGCTATCGGCCACATGCTGGTGCAGAGGAACCGGCTCCCAGAGCCGCGTGCAGCTCTAATGGCCCCTAATGTGATTGTCCTCTACCTGCCTGTCTCGCCCGATGCTCCTCTAGACAGTGACACGGCTGAATTATTAATCTGCGGCAGCTGGTCCCGCTTGGACCCGCTCACACGGCCCGGAGTCGAGCCGTCCCTGGTGTGGACTTGCTCAGGCTGCGAAGTCAGGAATTTCTGATGAAACCATCTAATGATGCCAAGCTGTGTGCAGACTTGTTGAATCTCGCCTGCTGTCCAGACTCCTTGAATCTATTTTTCTTTTTTGATCTCGTCCTAAAAACTCGCTCTCCACCAGTGTAGATCTCCATTTTCAGGCATTTCATTACAGCCGTAGCCTCTTCAGTTTTCAGTCTGATGCTGATTGTTCATATTTAGAACCGTGTACTTTGTCCTTAAAGGGAAGCATTTCTATGTTGGACACCTTTATAAAACTGTAGCAAGAAACCAGAGAGTGTCGTGCGCATTCATGTGTGTTTAAAGCAAAAGGCGCAGGTGGTTTTATTATATACATGAAGTCATCAGAAGGTAAAAGTTAAAAGAACTCAGTGCATCTGGGCAGATCAAGTATGCATGAAAAAAAACGGGGGGGGGGGGGGGTAGAGAGAGAGAGAAAGAGCAAGAAGGGGAGGAGGAACGTGGAAGGCAGAGACAGGGAACTCACTACGGGAAGAGTGAGGCAGAAAGGAGGAAAGCAGCTCCGCGAAAGGAGGTGGAGGCTGAGCCACAGGGACGAGCACTTGTCAGGTGATGAGCCACAGAGAAGAGTCTGAGGGAGCGATTTGAGGAAATCCTCGCGGCGGATTTTCCGCATCTCAGAGTGAAGCAGAGGGTGCACACGGGCAATGCATCACTAGGCACCGGCCCCGCTTCCGTCAGATCCTCTGTATTCAGTATTGACGAGCAGACAGGAGGCTGAATGAGCCAGGAAGGTGCACAGGCCGAGACCCCGGCGGCCGGCGGCCCGCGCGGCGGGGGACCCATGCAGCTCCACGCCTGTGCAGAGCCGGAGGAGGGCAGGGTGAGTACCGAGGTTCCACCGAACCTGGCACCGCTCAAAAGTAGGACACAACTTCCTGCTTCAAAGGGCTGTTTCTGTCTGGCACCGACAGTCAGGGTGCTGCTGTTCATGTGGTGCGACTGAATCTATTCAAACGGAAAACACAGTGAAGACAGGGTGAGAGGCAGATGTGGAGGCAGAGGAGCGAGCGCTGTTGCGGTGCAGATGCGCGGTGTCTCCTCAGCACCGGGCCGGAACCAGCGCTGGGTCCCAAGGCCACGCGGAGCTGCTGGCGTGATCAGGATCCCGGGGGAATGCACGGTTTATATACATGCGCTCCCACGACAGCAAAACTCACAGTCTTAGCTTTAGAGCCAGCGTGGATTTAAACAGAAATGTTAAACAAAGATGGGGATTTTCTAGCAGTTGGTCAAAGTGCGATGGAGGGATTTTGGGAAAATCCCTCCTGGCGTACGTCACGGCGCCCCACTCCTGCTTCACGATGAGATGTTTGGACAGCGTCAGGCAGGAGGCCGTGGAAGCGGCGCTCCGAAGAGGCTTCTTGGCAGCTGGAGTGTGTTCTCAACATCGTAGCCGCCCCACCCCCACCCCCACTGGGCCGCCTGGCCCCCGGAGAAGCCCACCATGCAGCCTCTCAGGCCGCGATACAGTTGTGGACCCGAGGTAACATCTGGAGGGGGGAGGATACGGCCCAAACGCTGAGCGGCGCGTTGACATACAGTAAAAGTCAGTTTTATTGCAGGGTCGGTGAGAAGGAGTCATTTTTGTGGCTCTCAACTGACTAATGCTCCGCTATTCTTGTAGCTGTTACAGTAAGTTATTGTCCTCCGTCGGCGTTGCTCAACATCCGCCCTCCGCGGCCTCCCAGCGGAGGCAGTGCCCACTTTAGGCTGTTTCTGGGGAGAGAAATGGAATGTGGAGTCGAGTAAAAAGAGCCAAGCAGATAAGAATGTGCGATGTGAGGATGTCCGGCCGGGCCTCTCTCTCCTCCTCTCTCTCTCTCTCTCGCTCGCCCTCCCTCCCCGATCCGCCCGCATTCATCTTCCTCTCCCACTCTCTCCCTTCTTCACTCCTCCAGATGCTGTGTTTCTGTCCTGTGCTGTCGCCCAGCTCGGCCTCCAGCCCTTTTCTCCCCTTTAGTGTTTACCCGCTCCCCCCCGGTTGCCCAGTAACAGGCAGGCGTGCGCACAATCAGACAGTTTGAGCTTGACCTGTGAGAATATTTGTTTCAGCCGCTCTCTAGCGCTCCTTGGGCCAGTCCTCGGCCATTTATATATTTAATGAGAGTGTAGCTCCGGGTGTCAGACAGCTCCAGGGGAAGCTTGGTGATTAGCCAAATTAAACCTAATGATGAGCCAAATTGAGTCATTTAGAGTCTGCTGGGCTCTGGAAGCAGCATGCTTGCGTTAGACTTGGAGGACTCTCCGGAACATTCCCCCGCCGCCTTTCCAGTGCGAGGCGCACATCCTCACATGCAGTGCGCTCCGCGGGCCAGGTCTTTATTTCCTTTTGCGTTTCCACGCGGTGCCACATCATCTGATAAACGCCGCCCGTCGCATCCGCCGCTCCGCTGCCTCCAGGCTGATGCCGAGGCCAATCCACCGCCATCACTGGATAAATTCAGCTTCGGGCGCTGGTGAATAATCGTCATGGAGACCCGTGGGACCAGTGCACGCGGGGTCCTTTGTGTCTGGGACAGAGTTTAAGTGGAGGCTTAGCCACTGACACGCGCTAAATCGGGCCTGTTAAATTTATACGAGGCGCTTAGCACCACGCGGATGATGGATGTCCCAGCTGAAACAATCAGCACGGAGGCAGCGGGAAGCTGCAACCTGGTCGGGGTCGGGATGAACCCGAGCCCGGCTCGGATGCAACAGGTGTCCCGGTTGTGGCAACAGGCTCTCAACACTGCAGAGCAGCACACAGTGTGTTCGGGCTTGGATTGTGTGTCTCCACCTGCAGGCGACTGTGACTGTAGCTCACGTGTTTCTGCTCTGTGTCTGTTTTCTCTGTCAGATGGACCCAGTACAGAAGGCGGTGATCAACCACACCTTCGGAGTTCCTCTGATCAAGACCAAGCGACCAGTCATCTCCTGTAATGTCTGCCAGATCCGGTTCAACTCGGAGGTAATGGACCGTCAGATCGGCCCGTGTGTGGCGTTCAGGGAGCTGCAGTCTTCTTCTGCACCTTTCGCCCCAAACACGTTCTTAGTAGGAAAGTTCCTCGGTTTCAACTCTGAGGACAGGTCGCATTTGATTAGTTGGAAGTGTGGAGTGAAACTCGACGATCACTCCAGCACCGACCAGCAGCAGGAAGTGAGCGAGGCGTCTGCAGCATTTCTCCCAACTGGCAGCGTTCGACTGGGACTTCAGACGTGGAAAAAGTTAATTTCGCATTAACGTGTCACGAAGTCTGACTGCAACAAGCTGCTTTCTTCCGATTGTGTGAAATGATATCGATTAATTTCATCTCATCTCATCTGCGTGTCCTTATGGTGTGGTTTATATCAAAGCTCATAATGGAGGTTTAATGGCACATTATGCCCACGGGCGACTGGCAGCCGCGACTGATGGCGAGCGAGCGAAACGGAGGAATCACATGGAAGTGTTTTGCGTGTCCTGAGATCGAACCCGCAGCCCGTTTCCCCGTCTGCAGGCGGTCGGGACGGACGCGTGACGGCGCCGGTGCCAAATGTCGCGCGCGGCCTATAATTTGGCCGTGACAGACGGCAGTCGGCGGCGGAGACGTCAGGGCCGGGGCGTGCATCCATCCACAGCACACAGCAATGAGGAGCGGCTGCTAAATATACGCCGCTCAGGTCTGCAATCATGGGCTCCACGTGGTCAGAGAGCTGCAGGCCTGTAATCTGCACAGGCGCAGGAAATAGATGTTTATACAGTGGAATAGTTGGCGTCGCAGGCTTCTATAATGACGACGTGTCCTGTTGGGATCTGCAAGACATACCTGATACTTGTTAAAATGCTCTTTTATTGATCAGCATTCCAGGAAAAAGTCAGAGTGCTGGAAACGGCAGCGCGTGCGACGTACAGTGAAGTGGGGGAACTGTTTTCAAGTAAGACTGGAGGAGGATAGAAAATGATATATGGTCTCAGGCTGCACCGCTCCGTGACAGATTCCTCCTCCTCCGAGACAGTTCTTCTAGCACTGAATGGTAAAAAGTGGCAAGCGCCGCCGCCGCATTGTGTTCCTGCTGCTTTCCTGATATTGAAGCAGGATCCCGACGCACACACGTGGCAACGGGACGCTGTTCGATTGCGAGGGTGACGCCTCGCCAACGGCTACGAGCCTCCGCTGTCGCTGTCACTTCCTGCCGGGGAGGAAGTGCTCGCTGCCGTTCATGGGTGATGTCACCTAACTGCAGACACATCTGGGTCTGGATCTGCCAGCTGCACTGAACGGGTTCCTCGGGTCAGCAGCGGCGATGGGGACCGCGCTCCATGTGATGTCATGATCAGCGCCTGTCTTCAAAGGAGGCTGTTCTGTCTCCAGCTCACACCTTGCGCTGCTCTCATTTCATGCATCATTTTGCAATCATCCATTTGTTCCATCTGATGCACTACCCTGCCTCTCTGCTTCCCTGCCTGTCTCTGCCCCTTCTCTCTCTCTCTCTCTCTCTCTCTCTCTCTCTCTCTCTCTCTCTCTCTCTCGCTCATGCTGCATTATTTACAGTGTGGAAATACCTAAAATTGCCTGCCACTACTTATTATAAGATGCATTCGTCAAGGCATGGATTACTGTCTGGCTCTGACAGCCCCGGTGCATCTTGGGACATTTGGGAGAAAGGAGACTTAGAGGGGAAGGCTGGGAGACGGGGGAGGGAGCGTGGGGGAGGGCTGGTGCCCCGCCGCCCCTGCATTGTGTGGTGCTAAACGGCGGTTTATGCAGAGTAACCTTGGTGGCGTGCTGCATTAGTGACATCACAGGCTCGGTTGCGCCGCACTGACCGACGTCAGCGCTGCTGCTGCAGCAGAGAGCTCTGCGTCTGCCTCGCTCGCAGCTCGCCTCGCACCTCGCCTTCACGTCGCCTCAGCGCCGCGTCGGCTCCCGCTGCCCTCCTGTTTGTTCTATCTGCCCTCCTGCTTGTTTATTGTCGCTTTCTGCGTCTTTTCTCTAACTTCCCCTCTCTCTTTGTTTTTTTTTTTATTGCTACAGCGTTCGTTTCATCTGCGGCTGCAGCTGGAGCTCTGCTGTAACATCACAGCTTTCCCCTCAGAATGATAGTCATGCTGCGAGACACTTGTTCGGTTTGAACCGTCTGAATAATGAAGCGCCAGCATTTCGGGCTGTTGCGGCATAGATTTGTATCTTTACATAATTCCTGTACTTTGTGCACGGCCTTTCTTGTTTTGTAGTTTGATAGCTGGGTCTTCTCCGTCCTCGTCCTATTTGTCCGTCCGTCAGGAAACGCCACAGGACTCTCTGGCCTCATTAAAGCGTAGCTTGTCAGCCCTGCACCAATTCAAAAGCGATGTCCCAGGTGTCAACGGAGTTCGTCTGAGCCTTTCAGCGCCTATAAAGAAAGCCGACAGCTTGCTCCTCAAGCTCACAAGTAATTCAAACCAAAACCACGTAACTCTAAGCATCACGGGCGCGTGCCCTTGGATGCAGACCGTCACTTCTCGGCCCACCGCAGGCACACGGCTCGTGGCATCTGCCTCAGAATACTTGGTGGAGAGAACAGTCAGTCAAGGCACTGAAAAGCCTGTTACTGTGTTTTTATAATTGAGGGACACGACGGCAGGTGAAGGATGAATGAACAGATGGAGATTAGGTCGACACCAACACCTGTGTGTGTGGTGTGGTGTGTGGTGTGTGTGTGTGTGTGTGGTGTGTGTGTGTGTGTGTGTGTGGTGGTGGTGTGTGTGTGGTGGTGTGTGTGTGTGTGTGGTGTGTGGCTCACATCTGTCGCTGTGATGCTAGACTGGCATCATCTCAGGACAGAAACCCTGCGCCTCATCCCGCATGTTTTTGCTGCCTCACACAGCTCTGTCAGGCAAACATACACAGACTGGAGGCAGACTCCCCCTGATGGTCCTGGTTCTCTGATAAATGACCTGCTGCTTCTTGTTGTTTACTCTCCCAGCGAACAAATTAGCTAGTAGCTGGTGGTTCATCAGGAGATTAGCCACACTAACTCTGGAATTTAGATACAGTTCCTTCCTTCCTTCCTTCCTTCCTTCCTTCCTTCCTTCCTTCCTTCCTTCCTTCCTTCCTTCCTTCCTTCCTTCCTTCCTTCCTTCCTTCCTTCCTTCCGTATCCTCATATTAGGTTTCACCGTCACAGACCTGCTTGTCTTTGCTGCCTGCTTTCGTCTGTGTTTACATTTTGACCATTTCACAGACCAGCAGTGCCATGTGAGACCGTGCAGGAGGCCTCATCCCGTCCAGGCAGCAGCTGATTGCGATCACAATATTTACACAGCAAAAAGCCACACGTGTAAACACGCACTGTAACACTGTATACAGCACCTAAATGCTGGCGGTTGAAGTGGCATGAACCGCTGCCCCATACATTGCCAAGCTTTAGGGTCACTGCTCTGTTCATTGTAAAATAAGTAGACGATCCAAGATCAAATGTAGTTATATTGTTATTCTTTATAAATGGCATGAAACCTAAGCAGACTCTCGGTCGGATGCCTCCATCGTGACATCGCCGAACACTTTCCTGTGTCTGTAAGCTATCTACTGTATGCGTGTATGTTCACGTCCTCAGAGTATATTAAATGACATGCAATCAATATGAGAGTCCTGCATGTGTGCCCGGGTGTCAGAGAGAAGCCTAATCCAGCCTGCCATGTTTAATTCACCTGTTGTCCCGGGTGTTCACTTACAGCGTGTTTCTTTCCCTGTGCTCCTCCACAGAGCCAGGCAGAAGCACATTACAAAGGGAACCGCCATGCCAGGAGAGTCAAAGGCATAGAGACCTCCAAGAGTCGCCCGCAGGAGGGGGACAAGCCCAGTGCCGCGCCCCCCGCCTCCTCCCCGTCCCCGTCCGGAGCCCCTGGCGCCGGCCCAGACAGCGAGCCCAGCAGAGCGGGTGAGGAGGCTGAGACCCACCTGGGAGGACGTGTACTGTATGAAGTGTGTTGTAGCATGATCACTGCTATCCACGGCCCGCTGCTCGCTGGAAAGAGAGGGTGGAAAAAGGGGAGTGACGCAGCATCTCGGTGTATTTGTTGACCCCGTGAGCATCGCAGCTCATTGGTGTGGTCTGATTTAGCAGCAGTTCAAACATCAGAGAGTATTTGCGATGACAGTGGTGTTTATTATACGAGCACCATAAAAGAGACTTTGGTGGTTCTGCTGCAGTGGTTCACCTACAGTACGTGCTTCAACTTTAAAAGCGGTAGAACTGTTGTTACGCTGTGGTTTAAAAACCCAGATAACAGAGAAAGTTCGATTTAAAAGTGGGACACGGATCTCCGTGCCCTGGACACATTAAATTACATTAAGAAATCAAGCCGAGCCTCCAACTTCAAAGCGCTGCGATCCAAGTCGGCCTGAATGCAGCCTCAGTTAACAAGCGCTCGCAAATGCTTGACGAAAACAGGCGACGATCAGATGACTGAGGAGGGAAAGGTTCATAGGAAAGTTAAACTGAAGACAGAGCAACTCTGAACCCAGTTTCCCCAATAGCAGAACAAAGATTTTAAAATACAAACCCTGATGACGTAGCGTGTGCTATAGAGGAGCATGCACACACTGACTACAGGCTGATCAAAGTAGCGGCAGCATCATTTTACCAGTCCACTCCAGCATCAGTCCAGTCTGACCACAGCAAATGTTTGTTCAGCTGAGGAGGATCCAACTGTGGAGCCCTTCTATGTGGGCTGAGGAGCGGAACATGACCTCTGACACCTTCCTGGCAGCTTTTCCAAGGATCTCACTGCGGTGCGATGCTGCAGGTTGTCGGGGTGCCAACATTTGCGCCCAACGTTAGCATGGGACAAGCGTTGCCTGGAGAATGACCCCGTGGTGGACGAGCCCGTTTCTCTCTAAACCTATGGCAACATTCATTAAAGCTGAACAGCAGATCGGTCTTTGGCATATACAATAACATACTAGTGGTGTCATCTTGGCAAGTACAAGCACTTTCTCTAGGCGACAGCCTTTATCTTAGCTTTCCTTAATCCCACCCGTCATCCTCGTCCTCCTTCTGAAGCTAAGCTGTACTCCAGACGCTGGTTGCTATGGTTGTCAACCCAGACTTTCCATTCTGGTCAGTGTCACCGCTCCGTCCTTGGACCAAGCGTGAGGTAATGAACAGAGCAGGCCGACATTTTGGTGACACATCATTGACAGTCGGGCACGCGCTCTAAAAGACAAAACTAGGGTCTAACCATGAACCTCCGACATTTTACTCGATTTGACACAAAACACATATCCTCTTTACTGAAACCAAAGCAGCAAGAGGCAGCGTGTGTCGTTTTTCATGCAGGATCTGGGGTCAGATCTAGGCCAGCCCCATTTCGCTGATCATTCGTGAGTGTTCCTGGGGTGAAGTCCAAGCGCTCGTGGAGCCAAAAAAGCCTGCCGTGATGGAGATCTGAAAGTAGCAACATGTGAAAAAATGCCTTTTTCCATTGCAGGCTCTTTCTCGTGACCCTGCGGCCCCGTCTCTTCCTGGCCCCGTCGCAGGCCTGCTTGTGTGTGTGTGAATGTGTAGAGTCAGTGGAGGGATCCTGTCCACCCGCTTCACGGTGGGGTTGGTGGGGTTGGTGGGGGGGGGGGGGTTGGGGGGGGGGGGGAGGTGGGGGGTGGCACATCTATGGGAGGCAGGCAGCTGTGCACGCTCTCAACCAGCAGAGCAACAGCTGGACACTGAGGCTTTGTGACTGTGGAGCCAAGCGCCGGTCATGTGGGACAGTTAGAGAGAAACCAACAGAGACATCTGCGCAGTCAGACTGCGGTTGATGCTAAGTGTGTTGGGGCTTTTATGCTACAGTATGTCACATTTCAAGTTAATATATTGGATGCAGTCAGCGGTGCCGGTCAGAAGCAGAGCGCTTCACACGGGCTGTTCCGCTGCAGCGTCTTCAACCTCTCGTGAGCCCTGACGCTGCGGTCAGTGTGGCTTTGGAGGATTTGGCCTGTGGAGCTAAGGCTTGGCCGGACTTGCAGGCGATAGACAGGCACCTGTTTACTTGGAAGGAGACTCAGCTTGAAACAGTACCCCCCCCCTTCTTCTTCATCCTTCTGCTGTCTGACACTCCCACTCTAATGAAGGGCTCTGCTAAAACCACCCTGACATTATGGCACTGTTTAGTCCACACACACACACACACACACACACACACACACACACACACACCCAAGGTCAATTAAACAGATGACTTTCATGTGAGGCTTTGGGCTGCATGACGCCGAGATGCTTGAAATATCGAGTGACCCAGAGCTGATGTGCTTATATGTGGGTCTTGCAGTTTCATTAGTCTACTAGTTCATTAGTTGACACTTGGGTTTGTACTTTGCACTTGGCTCGTGTGGTACACTCACATCTACCTGAACGGCTGACACGCGCGTCGGATGATCGCCATCGCATGTGAGCGTACTCCAGACTGGTAAAAAGGCACTGGCTGCATTATGGATGAAGTTCGGCTCTGGTACGACGGGCGTTGGGTTTCGCAGGTCGTTAATCATTAAAAAGAGGATGGGGGAGAATGGGTAGCAGACGGTGTCCTCCTGCCCACGTCAAACGCCAGCATCCAGAACCAGCCTGTCTGCACACTCTCACCCTCACTTGATGCCACAGCCCGGTGGTGAAGCTCCTGGAATCCGTCTTGAACCATCGGCTGATGACTCGTAACTCAAGCCTCCGTAATGTGTTTACCTTGGTTTAAACTGGCCCACTTTCATTTGACAAAGCTTGCATCATCATGTAATGTTCCACCCACACACACACACACACACACGCGCGCGCACACACACACACACACACACACACTAATAACACAACCACAGCTCGCTCGTTGTTTGGATTCCCAACCTATGTGGTCACTTACACTCTGTCAGCTTACACACACTCCTTAATATGGCAAGATGTATATTTCTCTTTTTCTCCCCAAGGATGGTATACTACACTGTATATAGATTTAATTTCCTGATGTAGATCACACTGAGCTATAGTTTGAAGCATCTGGACTGAGTTTTCCCCCTCTTGCCGTGAAGGATGGCTTCTCTCTCTGGCTGTGAGGCCAGTGAACAGGGAGGAAGCTCAGTCAACCTTATCAATGTTTAATTAGACTTACAGCACATGTCCTCAGACTCTGTCTGAAGAATCAAATAACTAAGATAGTGGGACAAAATAATGCAGCAATTTGTTTTTGTAGACTGAGTTGTCGGTGCTTTCCGTCATTAGAGGCTCTGAGTGAGACTGCAGACACTGTGAGGGTTGAGCCTGAAGCTCGACACGTTATGAGGGTGTTGAGGTTAGGACACGCTGGCTGTGGTGTGAGGTGTCAGTATTTGGTGAAGCTCCAGGCCATAATGAAATCCCCCATTACATCCAACGCTCTTCCTGCCCCAACTGATCTGAACTCAAACCACATGTTGTGGACACTGGGGATTTGGGGTTTGTTTCTCGGCCCCATAACTGAATCGCGTCTCTGTGTCTGTGGGTCGTCAACAACAATATTGGAGGGAACTATTTTAGCCTCTCTCCCCTCCTGCACTTGGACGAACAAGCCTCGCAATCACCTTAACGTGTTTAGTCCCTAACTGTGGCAAAGCAGGAACGTTATGAGTCACGGGCCTTTTTTAAAGAGCACTTTGCTTTATGGAGTCTTCTGAGCCGTATAGAAAGAAGTTGGTTTTTCTTTTTAGCAGAACATCTGTTTGACAAACGCGATGCGCCGCCAGCAGCTCTTCGTCTGGAAACTTCCATTAGGGAAAGAAAGGGATCGGGCAACGCAGCGAGACGGAAAGCGTTTGCAACGACAACTTCATTAGAGACAATGTGGAATAGACAAACAGCTGATCGTGTACACGCGCCGTGAGATTCGCACACAGTAAAACCCTAAATATAATCCTCTGCCGATGCGTCGCGTAGCAAAATTGCAAGGCACGTGGGAGTCCTTAGGCCTACGTCAACATTTGCTTTCTCCCCAAAAATACCCGGTAATATCCCTTTAATACCATAATCCAGCAGAGCTTACTGCTGCCTGCCTTTGGCGCTACGTCCTGTGGAGTCTGGAGAAGGTCCTGCTCGAGGGGGGAGGTCAGAATGCTCCACCCCGAATTTAGGGGGTCTCCTTTCAGCCAACACCCAATACTTAGGAATACCAGAGGCATTACATACGGGAGTGGCTGACCAGAACCATGTGTCTGGGAAATGTGTTCTCTGAAGAAAAATGGAAAAGTAGCCATCATTAATCAAAAACCGCGTTGCTGCCAAAAGCAACAGGTGTGTGGGAAACAGGATCCATTTCCTGTTTGTCGCCTCCCAAACACTGGGACCACATCAAACTAGAAGCGTAATAGAGTCAGGACCAGCCATGGGATCGGCCCTTTTCCTCTCTTCCCTCTCACTGTGTAGCTCAAATTAAAAAAACCTTTGTGACAAGCTGTGGTCTCCTACTTCCGTCTGCGAGCTCTTTACGATGGTTTGTCAGATCTGTGAAGCGGGGTCCGCTCTCGGCAGCGTGGGTGTGGTTCGACACAGTGGTGTTTACGGGGCAACAGAGTCAAAACAGTGATGTCAACAGAAAAACACTTAATGTCCGCTGCATTTTACGCTTTGCCTCATTCTTTTTCTCCCTTTCCTGGTTGTTTTTGTAGACGAAACGCGGCCGTTGCCGCAGCTAAACGGGCCCCTGCTGGCCCCGGGGCCCCTGCCTGCCGTCACCACCCCCCCCCCCCCACCCATGGATGCGCCAGTGTCCTCCGTGTGCCCCCTCCTGGCCACCCACACCCTCCCCTCACGCCCCCCTCTCCAGGCAACTCAGAGCAATCGGCACCAGGAGCCCCCCCGGCCCCGGGTGCCGCCGGGCCCCCGGCCTCCAGCAGCCCATCCAACCCGGAGACGGAGGAGGACAAGGCCAAGAAGCTGCTGTACTGCTCGCTGTGCAAGGTGGCGGTCAACTCCTTGTCACAGCTGGAGGCCCATAACAAAGGTGGGCGACCCTTGGAATCCCTTGGGTCCTGTGGGGTGAACTGTGACACGTTTACCGTTGGACGTTTCGTTGAGGTTCGTTGTTGGAGCGCCTCATTTCAGCTCGGGTTGGATTCTTCTCTGTTTACTCAAACCGCAGTGCTGTTGTTACAAACGGGACCACATCCTGTGTGGGGGAGGAATTTTGCCAAAACATAGACTGGTGTGGCAGCTAACATGCTAATACAGTTGTTATTGCATTTTAAAATGAAAGTTAGTGCAGATGTCTAATAGTTTTTGAGTTGTTTTTAATTTATTATATGCAATCTCATATTTGACACTTAGAAGTAGATTATTCATCTTGCTTAGGGCGTTTCATAGCTGCACATCCTCCCCTAGAATTTGGAAAAAGGATTCGGAAGTGAAAACGCAACAGGTATTTGAATAATAGTTTATGAACCACAGATTTATACATTAACATATAAGAAGGGAGCGCATGGTTTACTCAAACTCCTCAACATGAGATGACTCACCAGGACCTGCCTGCACTCACCATAAGTGCTCCTGTCTGGGTTCATGAATGCGATTAAAGCGCGGCGCGCGGCATCTGCGGGTGTTTCGGGTTGAGTGTAAGGCGGCAGATGGAAGCGATAGGAACACTGATCAGCAGATAGACGATATGTTTGACTCCGACGGCCGCGACCTCTGTAAGCGATCCCTGCTCTGCTGGTTTCAGCTCTGTGGCGGCGTCTTACGTGTGCGCGGGCGCTCGTACAGCACCAGACGTAACTATGGGAAGGAATCTCAAGTGTTCATGATGCGTCTCGTAGATTAACATCTACACAATGAGTCTACTTCCCAGCACATTTACATTTACTGAGCACAGACAGTATGAGGAGCCATTGCACATAGTTTGTTACAGCTTCTAAACATGATCCCGGGTCATTATGCTGTCAGACATTTGGATGTGGAGTTCACCCCTGGATGACGAAGTGTTGAACAGAGGGAAACGATCTGGAAACAATCACCTTCACTCATTCTCTAATCAAAACTGTGCCTGTTAGCGGGACTCAAAATAAAAGCACATGTTGTGCAGACAGACGGACAGACGTGTGACACTGTACCAAGAGCCGAGAAAGTGAACGAGAGCTGTTTATGTGTGTTCAGTGTTGTTTGAGCATTTACGCAACGGTTTCCAGGCAGTTCATTGTCTATTTTTGTGATTTCGAATGTGCAACGTCTGCATGTCTGTTGATTTACACTTTGAGCCAAGATCATAAAAAAAAAAAAAACCTGTCAGACCAAAATAGAACCAAACCAAAAGCAGACAACCCAGGAGCACATTTCTGGCCATGAGCGAAATCCATCAATCCAGCTCCTTTTTCCTCCCCGGCCGATGGAACCCAGCCTTTATCTGCAAACTCCAAGTGAAGCAGAAAGACGCAGGGGAAGGTGCCATTAAACACATGGTGTGTTTTTATTTATTTGTCTAGTGTTGTTCTGCCACATGGTCGCTATTTGCATTACTAAGGAGCATGACTCAGCTTTTTAATTTTGAACCTGTGTTGCCATAGTTTTAATGTGCAGTAAATTGCTTAAATTGTTGCTTGTGTTTTATATTGCGACATAAAAACTTAACACTAAGTGAATATCTTTAGTTAAACAATACAGCATCATACTCAAAATTTGCAATCTACAGTCGCAATGTTGTTTGGCTCCACTTCGTCAAACAACATCAAGACTTTATCTTAACATTCCTGCTAAGAGGGTTTTGAGTTCATTTTCCGTATTGCTGTTGACTGCCGCCCCCTAGTGGCATCCTTCTATCACTGCAGGTTAGAGCAAAAAATTGCGTGACGTGTGCAGGCTGTGGTCGCTTATTGAATCGTCATTAAATCCAGCACGCATTCTGCTTTCACGCTGGATCCGTCACTGTCACAGCTCCTCCTGCAGCGCTTTGTTTTACACAGACTGTTAACAATCGCCTCGTGTCAGCGATTCACATGCAGCGTGACTTTAATGAGTATGCTCAGTGTGTAACTTCATTATGGTTCATGACCTCGCTTCCTTCCGTTCATGCGTGCAGGTACCAAACACAAAACCATCCTGGAGGCCCGGAGCGGGCTGGGCCCTATCAAGGCGTACCCACGCTTAGGCCCCAAGCCCAGTGGAGAGCAGGGAGGGGACCAGTGGACCCCAACACTCAGGAACGAACCTTCCACTGTGAGATCTGCAACGTGCGGGTCAACTCTGAACTGCAACTCAAACAGGTCGGCGGAAATGGGGGTTAAGTCCATCATCTACAGATCTGGTTCTTGATTGTCTCATACAGGAAATCCAACAATGTCGTGCCTGTGTCCTTTCCTTTCAGCACATATCAAGTCGAAGGCACCGGGACGGGATGGCAGGCAAGCCGAACCCCCTCCTCAGTCGACACAAGAAGCACAGGGGCGCTGATCCCACGGTAACAATCAAGCCAATCAAGACGAGTTTCCCTTCACATGTTTATCAGAAACCAACGAACCCCCTTCTCTCTCTCTTCCGTCTTTTAGTCTTCACTGACCTTCTCCAAGGATCTCACCAAAGCTTTGGGTGCGGGGCTTCTGCCCAACCCCCTGGCAGTTGCCGCAGCGATGGCCGCCGCGGCCTCCTCCAACCCGCTAGCGCTGCGCGCGGCAGCTCCGGTGCCTCACCCGCACCATCACCTGCTGCAAGGCCCGCCCCTCAGTCACGCCATCCTAAGACCCGCCCCCGGGCCCATACGCACCGCGCACGGGCCCATCCTCTTCTCGCCGTACTGACACATCACCCCCTGACTCCGTCCGGTCAGGGACGGCCTCCCCAAAAGCACACTGTGAAGCTACGAACACGATCGACGAGCAGCGAGCGAGAAGGGACAGACATCCATCCATTTCAAAGAGACGCACGGGACAGGAGCAGAAACGAGCGTCTCCCTTTATCTGAAGCTCTCCCTCCATTTCAAAGACTTCGGAACCATCTGTTGACGGAATGAGCCGAGGAGAGATACTCATTATGCATTGGACTCACTTGTACATCTCTCACCTCCTCTGGTCCTTCTCCATTGCACTATGCCCCCCCCCCCCCCCATCATGGCTGCAACGATAGCTACAGAAGAAACACACGCAGACCTTTCAAGAAACATCAAATCACATTGAGTGTTACGTAACAATTCGGGGCCAGGTCGGGCTTCTCCTGTCATCATGGCTCAACGTGTTCCTCTCATCCTATGCACTTCGAAAAGCCAAGACAATAATGTTATGTCAGTAGGGTAGCCGCTTCCATCCGTCTTTGCTACGTGCGCCACATGCAGCCTCCACAGTTCCGCACACGACCCCCCTCTGCACCGGAGGTCGGCCGGTGTGGGGGGGGGGGGGGGACTCTCCTGTCATTTCCTGAGAGGGAGAGGTGAGAAGGGGGCGGGCGCAGGTCGGCGGAGGGACGGGCCCCAGGCAGCATGCAGACACGCACGGGCCTGAGCCGCTCCGTTCTAAAATAGAGCGGAGCGAGAACCGTCGCCACGAGGCCCGTCTGACAGCCTTCATAGCAGTCAGAGAGGAGCCTCGCCGAAGGGGGGGAGTCACAGCAGCAGTCTCACGTTGGTACATCCACTACTGTACCGCCACATTTAGCACATTTCAGTTTGTTCCGTGTCCGAATTCTGTGCGTTTGCTTGCATTTAAAGGAAGAAACTGGGCTCCATATTTGTTTGTCAAGAATTGATACTGACACCCATCCTGCACATGTGCCTGTTCCTCATGCGCAGCCTGGCTCAGTGTGTAGATGTACAGCGTTCTACAGGTGTGGCCCCGCGTACTGACTGTTTAATGTTTCTGCATGCAGCCGAGCAATAAGGTCCTGCAGGGTCAGCCTCCTGCCCCTGTGCGTTCCCTCCCCTGCCCTGCCCCCCTCCACGCCACCTCTCCCACCCCCAAAGGTTGGGACGTAGTGCTGAAAGGGAACGTAATGAAGAGGGACGGACAGAAGCCAAATACTTTCTCCGAGAAGTGATTCTGAGCGGGAGTGACAAGCGAGCCAGAACCCTGCAAGGCCACTGGGAGCGGGAGCCGAGGCGTCGATCAATACTTCCTGTCTCACAACTGAAAGCCATGAACGCACCATCATTTGTTTTCTATTGCAAAGACTGGGAAGCACTTTGTTTTAGTTTGGGTTTGGACTGTTGCACGAAAAGCAAAATATAGAACACGATATTATATTTTTATGGGTGAGAAATGTTAAAACCTGCGTCAGCGAAGGGAAAAAGGGGCCGAGTGAGCGAGGGCTCCGGCTGAAAGCAGCAGAAACCATGAGCCCTTTTCTGAACGAGATGTACACTGTGCCCTTTCATTGAGACGCCATGATCTCTAATGTCTTACCTTTGTCTGAATATTGCAATGCAATGAGCAATTTTTATCAGAGTGACTTGTTATCATGTGACATGTTGTGACATGTTGTCTGGAGTCGCGTGGAAACTGGGAGCACGCCAGCTGACAGGCTTTTTTGTTCTTCCATGAGGAGCTCGTGAAGGGACTGAGAGACAGATGAGCAGATGGGTCTAGGGACCGACCCTTCATATTAAAGGGTCTTTTTACTATGCTTGGGGAACAGGGTACAATACCAGGTATTAAGGGATTCAAGTTGATGTGTTCAGACTAATTCTATTAGATAAACTTAGTGAGTTGGGTTTTTTTTTCCTCCCGCGGTTGAGACTGAGGAGCGCTATCGAAGCCCTCGCTCACCGAACAGGCTGGCTTGGTGTCAGCTTCCACCGCCGTGCTCTTTTTGTTGCCGAGTCCATTTCGCGAGTGAGATGCTGTTCCGGGATCTGTGCTCTACTTCCTGTTGGTGTGTGTACCATATGTATTCTAGTGTGTGTTGGGACCCGCCCCTCTCCCCGCATCCCACCAATCCGAGACAGAGGCAACCTGGAAGTACAAAGTGGCCTAACACAGTAGCGGAGACGAGACCCTGCATGTTAGCTTTGGTCGGCCTGGACTCGATGGATGACCAAACCTAAGCATCCTGTCCCTGGTAGATCAGTCACGTAGGAGCACCACAGGCATGTTCACGTGGTCTGTGACGTGTTCAGACTGTGGTTTATTCCCATTGATTCATTCTCATTATTCACTTATGGGAAGTAAATGTTAGATTCCTATTTTCCGGGCAGGTATTTCATGTTAGCTGTGTTTAGGCTAATAGCCTTAGCCTTATTCTGCCCTCAGCCTCTCCCAGAGCTGAACGAGAGAGATGGAGAGGCTACGGTGTAATTTTGTCTTGCCAATAAAGTTATTTTTGAATTTCATGGTCAGAGGGAGAGAGAGTTTGTAGGGCAAACTGTAGCAATACCTGACTTATTCTGGCTAGTCTTGTTTTTTGCAATAAGAAAATTAAACAATAAATGTGTATGTGAGTAAAACATTATAGATGTAATTTAATGAAAAAGAAACTCTATGGTAAATACTACTGGTATCAAGCGAAACCATGGTGGAAACAAAGTAAATGTCAATAAATCATTCAATCAATCTGATGTCTGCAGAGTTTTTATGAATCAGTTTGTGCGAACATCTGATAAATGTGCTCCTTTTTAAAAACAGCTTCCAGCTGTGTGATCTTCACAACGTAACTGTCTCCAGGGCTGCTTCAAAGACAGCATCAGAGCCGCAGATTGCAGTGAGCTAAACGCTTGAAGGTCACACAAGGCCGACTTTGTAACTCGGTGATGAGTAATTCACTGTATCTCCTCTGTGAGCAGCAGATGCGCGAGCGATAGGAAGGACTGGTGCTCCATTGTGCTGTGCGATGAAGAGCAGCATTGTGCCCCTTCCCACACAAGACGACCCCTCGTGCCGTTCCCAATGCATCTCAACGCTGTGCAGCATCCTGTAACGATGCACGACTCAGCCACTAGATGGCCTCAAGCGATGACGGAGAAGCAGGTAGAGCAGAAGAATAAGTCTCTGTTATAAATCAACCCTGTGCTGTCACAGCTTTTTACTCTAGGCTGTAATAATGAAAACAGCAGGTTCCTTATAATTTCATATCATTTTTGCACATGCAATATATGAAGAGGAACCCACAGCCATATGGCAAAGACGCGGTCCCAGCACATCGGGCAGATGGTTGCTATGCTGTACTATCTTTATTTCCAAGCTCATCAAAGACACTATAAAGTTAAGTGACCCATGCGACGATGCAAAGTGATGCAGCAGCGCTTTCTACAAATGAATGACTAATGTAACCTCACAAAGACAAATCTTCTGATGGAGTCAAACTGTGTCAGTTTGAATGGAATCACGGTGGTGATTTTTATAAATTTAACTAATTTAATAAGAGGGAAACATCACTGGTCACTGAAAGCTGTGATTCACGATGCAAATATTTGCCATATGGTTGTGCTTCCGTGGTTAAAGCTGCTTCAGACAGTTTTAAATGCGCTACGAGCCTTTTCTGCGGATCACTCAGTCTGAGCTCAGCAGCCATATGAAGCAGACCAGCAGCTCTTTGTTTGACAGCACAATGCACCGAAATGTGGCAAATGCACAGTGAGATGCAGGAGGCTTTAGATCGAATCTGAAGAGGTGGAGACATCTGCACTTTTCTCTAAATGGACGCCTGCTCCTCGGAGACGAGGGGATGTCCTTTGCTCCTGCCTTTCTCCCTCTTTTATCAGTGGCTCCTTCTGTCCTTCTTCCTTCTATTAAAGCAGTGGAAGAGACTCATCTGACTAATGCCAATGATTTCACGACTGGGGATCTTTAGTATCTCCAAATTATTACTAGAGTAACAAGCAACATGTACAAAGTTAAATCTGATACTATTTCTTACATCACATTTTCAGTGTTACTACAAAATGATAATAATAAATACCACGCATGTAAAAATCTGAATATCAAGCGTCTCTACTGACCCTTACAGCACAGAATTTCGTACTGTGGGTGTTTAACCATTGAAAATATTCATAGTCACAAGAGAAAACCTTGATTGCAAGGAGAATGATTCATCTACACCGTATTAGTCTATAATTTCAATGTGGGAAAACGAAAAAGGGTCAGTGTCAAACTGGAAAATAGGAGTTGGAATAGTAGTGAGTACAAGCAGAAAACATTCTAAAAGCTTTGATGAGTTCGATTAAAAAAACATTAATCTCTTTTGCAAATCGATGCCGGTGACACGACGCGTGCACACGCGGCTGCGTTGCATTTCAAGCTCGAGCACTGAGAACAGCGCAAACTGTCACGAGCCGAACGCGACACTCATGAATTTCAGATGCAGAGGGGGAAAATCACGAGCCCGAAAACAACCATTTGTGTGTTCGACGAAGTCAGGCGTGCGCTCCCTCCCAACGCAATCAGGCAGGTTCAGGTACAGCAGTGCGGAGGTAATTAGTCCAGACTCACGCAGGCAGTTTCAGGAGAGAGAGAGGGAGAAGACACGGCCGAGCAAATTATTCTATAATCTAATTTACTCAACTAGTCACAATATTGTGTTGAGACCAACTGTAGCACTCGTAAGATGTCAGACTTCAGTTGGTTGCAGTCTGACACCTTTATTTTTTGCAACCATTTTTTACTATTTGATTCTCACAAAATACGGTGGGAAAACGCTCCCGTGACTGTCCTCGCTCTCTGGAAACGCCAGAACAGAGCACGTGAGCCTGAAAACGGCGTTAGTTGCAGGGATCCGTCCTCTGACTAATACTTTTCCCTCTTCAGGGAAATTAAGTCAACTCTCAACAATATACAGTATGCAATAAGCAAACTCCTACACGGGGTCATTGGAAATGGCCTTGTTCGCTGCGTTAATGTCCGGACACAAAGGGGACGTGTCGCGCTGCATTCATTTAGGGCAGGACGCGGGAACCTTGAGGCCGCTCTGCTCATCAGCGAGCGCTTTAAAGCGGCGCTCAGCGCTCACACAAGGCGTCTTGGTGATGTTTGAGGGCTGCGCCGGCCGCCGCTGGGCGGCTCGGCGCCGTTGGCATGGCAGTGGCTTGAGACAAAAGCCGCAATTGTGAGAAAATGGTGCGCAGTGCTCGACGGCGGAGGAGGCGGTCAAGGCGAGTCGGCCCAGCGGTGCGGGCCGAGTGGGGGGGGGGGTCTAATCACCCTTCAATAAAACGTGTGGCGCATCCACATTCACAGAGTTCGGTCCTTGAGCCAGAACTGGCCATGAAACAGGAATTAAAGGTCCTGGAGACGACCCAGCAACGCAAACGTTCTCTGTGACTTTATTATAGTAATCATGTTTTCTTTATCAAACCTGCTGTAACGTGGAGGGCAGAGGAGGAATGTGGACCTTCTTCCTAGTTCTGTGGGTTCTGGCACAACGAGGAGTCACTCTGATTCAGAAAGGCCCGAGGGCAGCGGAGTGAAGGACACGAAGACCGGAGCAACAATTGTCAACCTGTTTTCATGTCACGCTTTTGAGGGGAACCATCCTGACGGGGGAGACGGGGGAGACGGGGGAGACGGGGCAGCGGGCAGGTGCTCGGCAGCGCTTCCGCACAGTGGAAACCAGCACTGGAGCCGCCGCGCACACAACCAGAACCCCGACCCGGACGCTGCCGCTCCACAGGGGTTCCTGTGAACTGACGTGATCACGCGGAGTCGGAGATCCTCCCAGTGTGATCTATTTAAACCCAGCACAGATGGAAAGATGGAGGACGAGCAGAGGAGTGACACGCGACGGCCCAACGCTGGACGTAATGTGGAGGAGGAGGTGCCGCCTCTAATTAGAGGCCGAGTGACTGACGACAGCAGAACACATAATGCTGTCCTCCACCCGGATCTTATGACAGCCGCTCACGAACCAGTGTCCCCAAAGCAACAGCTGACTTTCACACTCAGATCAGATCCAAAATAACAGGAAATATCCCATTGGTCATAAAAGAAGCAGCATAAATGACTGTAATCAAGCATTTATAGTTATGTACTAATGGATGCTGTCATTACATTTTCTTTTCTTACTCTCCTTCATGTAGTTGCTTTGAACCAGAGAGTTTTCTGTGTCTGGTTGCTGTTTCATGAAAATATATCTATCGCAGCAGTATTTTATTTGGCATCAACACAATTTGTAGGAACCCAAGTCCCGCCCTGTGGTTCATCCTGCACAAAAGCTTCAAACTAAGGATGCAGTTGCTTCGGTCCTCTATTTGTATATAGTCTATTATCATGTAAATCACAGTACAATTGTCATAATCAGGACATGGCGCTGCCTGATAAAAATCTCATTACACTGTTGTGGCAGGTTTATAATGAATTATAATGCATGTAATTATCAGATAGACATGTGTAATGAGTTTATAATATGCTCTCCATGCTCACAATAGACCTTAAGTGATCTCCTTCCAGTATCAGATTGTATCGTGGTCGTCCATCCCTGACATCCTCTGCTTACAGTAAGTGAGGTGGAATAAAGGTGCAGTCCGTGCGTCTGTCGCCTCGATGACAGCCCACTGTTAAGACCCAGCTAAAGCACGGCCTATAATTTTGCGTGGACTAAGCGATTTGCCTTCATGTCTAGCATGACCGATGTGGTGCCAGCTGTATTTACCAGGACACCATGTGTTATGAGCGTAATCACTTTACCAGCCCCTGCCTGTCTGTTATGGATGGCACTTGTCATTTACAGAGGGGAGCCCAGGGCCATCAGTCATGTGTGTGTGTGTGTGTGTGTGTGTGTGTGTGTGTGTGTGTGTGTGTGTGTGTGTGTGTGTGTGTGTGTGTGTGTGTGTGTGTGTGTGTGTGTGTGTGTGTGTGTGTGTGTGAAAGGCTTTTATCTGTCTGTGTGTCCGTCAGTGGCTCCACGGCAGACGACACAGTAAAACCAACTCACTCGATCACTGAGGAGACCTGAAATAAGCGCAGCGCTTCATTTAATGAGACCAGCGTCGGTGAAGACTTCATTAAAATGAATGAATGAATACTCGTCACACACAGACGCCGCTTGTCGTCTCCTTCCTCAGACCCCAACCTGGAGTCATTGGGAGCAGGCCTAGCTTTCATCGATGACACGCGCCGGGTCCATCAATACGCGCTCCACCTCTGCCTCCGAGAGAAACTCCGCTGTCCTGGCGCGTCGAGATTGATCGATAGCCGCCCGTCACACAATGAAAGCAATAAAAGCTGCTTCTTGAAGGTAATGCAAGCAGCAAATTAGGGGACCGCGCCATGAATAATGTGCTTGTCATTGTTTTCCTTCCCCCAGTGGAAAGAGCGGGACACAGAAATGCCCACCGGCCATTCATAAAGTCTTTATTGTGGATGAAATTACCTCTACACACGACTCACCTTTGGTCCAGTCTCGGCTTTGTGTCCATCTGTAATAGAAATGACACTTTCTAATTGGGCAGTGGTGAGAATGAAGCGTGCATCAGACAGTGGCGGCTATTAGGCTGAAACCCCCCTTTTAAAATGTATTTAGCATTGAAACAAGCGAGCGCATTAGGGAACAAAGATCAGGACGGTCCAACCCCTCAGGAAATGAATGAGTTAACTACTCGAACATTACTCAGATCAATGTGACCTATATGGCTGCTGCTGCCGAGGGAAATCTGCCACCGTCTCCTGGGCGTCGCTCACACAACAGCTAAATAAAACATGCGCGCTGTGCTCCGGTGTCGCTCGCTTTACATTTTCATTGTGTCATTCTCCAGCCGCGGACAAATCACCACATTCCCAGCATCCGTCCCATTTCATCCTGTCAGAGGCTGAATGGAGCCACCGCGAACAGCGCCGTGGTCTCCAATCTCCCGGCGACTGCGTCGCACGCGTTGATCTCATAATTCCATAATTTCCCCTGACACAGTTTTATGAGCAGTTGGGACAAAAGGAAATAAGCAGCAGAAGAAGGTCACATCCTGCCACAATCAGTCAATCTAATATCAGCGCGTGATGGAAGCTCGTGAGCGATATCGCCAGCTTTCATTCACGGCGCGATAATAACCTGCAAACTCCTGTGTGCTACGTCTCTGCTCATCCAGAAACATCAATTAGGAGCCTTTTTGTCCAACGCATCCTTCAGAGCATGGATTAAACGTGTCTCCACAGCCGGGATGTGTCAGGGATGACACACGGGGAGAGTCTGTGGTTTGATGCCTCTGTTGGAAGCCTGACTTTAGTCTCTCCTTCCAAACAGTGGAAGGTGAATCTGTTTAGTAACGTTATAACACAGTGCTTGTGGTTTATTATAC
>NC_040887.2:3460831-3468331 GCF_900634795.4 Betta splendens | reverse complement strand
ATTTTTCATCACCGACATGTAAACGGAGATAATTTCGGCCGATCCGTCGGGGTTCTGAAGGCCTCTGCGATGCCGTGGCATGTAGCGTAGCATTATCCCATCAGGCTGTGGAAACATCTCAATGACCAGCCATTCAGAATGTCCAAACTCATCATTTCTCTATTGCTCTATGCACCTACACCCCGTGACCCCGGGCTCAGCTAATGACTGGCTCCTCTGGAGGCCTTCTGCATGTATGTGAAGCCCGTACAGTATGGAGGAAACCCGATCCGGTGTGGGGTGATAGAGCAGACCCCCGCTCCCCTCCTCAAACCTCCAGCTCCGCACCAGCACACACACACTCACGCTAGCGCGCCCAGCGTGCAATGAGAGGATATTGAAAATGATTTTTTCCCCTCTTGTCTGTTTCATTAACAGTGTTGAAAAGCCAAGAGTCTGCTGCCTCTCTCGCTCGCTCGCTCGCTCCGTGCGCATACATTAAAGGGAAACGCCGCGCCGCTCGCTGGGGAAGGCGCCTCACATGCTTCGCTTCAGCTGGTCCTCCTGACAAACGCCACATTACAGCGGAGCGAGGGAAAAACCTGGCACGCCATCAAGCTTCTCTCATGATTTCTAAGATTTGAAATACTTCAGTCTGTGCACGGCCCTCCCTCAAACTCTCCCTCAAACTCTCTCTCCCTCTCTCGCTCTCTCCCTCTCTCGCTCTCTCTCCCTCTCTCTCGCTCTCTCGCTCTCTCTGCCCCTCCATCTTCCCTGTTTAGTTTTCCCTGTGCTAACTTGGACCAGAGCTCTGCTGTGGGAACACGGCCCCCTCTCCAAAGCCGAAAGCCAAAATCTGTGTAAGTATGTGGACGTCTGCAGACGTGAGTGATTACATGCGAGCTCCACCGAGGCCGCGCGCGCTCTGAGTGCGTATCTGTGCGACTCGCTGGGATGTAAGTCAGTCTCACGAAGCTTTAGCCCTCGCCATTCGACAGTCCTTTAATCCTTATCATCGCCGACCCCGAACCCCGGCCTCTGACCTCTTCATACACACAGACACATACGGAATGGGACCACACACGCCCGCGTGGCCCCGACATCAGCTCGTACCAGTGGAGACTTGTATTGAGTCAAAGTCCCAAACACAAAGAGGAAGAATGCACGCGCTTTGTTGCTGTTTATGTGAGCCAAGCATCAGACAAAGCGACTTCCTCAGGACGCGTTTGAATGATAACGTAATAAGGCTTTATGTTCCGGCCCGTGTGGCTTCATTCATGTTCTGCTCCGTTCTGTTCATGTGCCTCCTTTCTTGATGCGCGTCTGTGTTTACGCTCGCCCCGGTCCCCGTTCCGCTGGCGTGTGATCGACCCACCGGCCTCCAGCTCGGCTTCTTACCCACGGTTTGTGCGTTTGTTTTGATAGCTTGATTCGTTAGTTCCTGCTCTGCAGCGATTTGTTTTCTAGCAGTTTCCAAATGGTTTGTTTGTTTCTCCTTCTGCCTGCAGTCACTTTGTTTTCGTAGCAGTTCACACTTTTGATTATTTGTAATTCAGTCGTTAGTTCCTGTTTTGCTCAGGGCTTTTTTTCTAGTTTTCCTGAACTTAAAGTGTATTTTTTTGGTCCTGCTATGATTCTACCCGTAGTTCTGTACTTGTTAAATCCTTAAAACCATCCTGGCATCTCTCCTGGTTTCTACCTGCTCTTGGCTCCAACCCGTTGTTGCTGTGGGACTCTCCTGAGTGTCTAAACATCCATCGCACTGAGCCACAGGTGAAAACCTGGATACGTGTGAAGACACCTGAGGAACGGCGCACTCCGTCTCTGTTCCCACCAAACTATCAGCACACACACCGTGGGTTATACTGTATATCTATTCATAGGCACATTCTTTCACAGTGAGTGCGGTCAGAGAGGCTTGTGGGCGTAATGGATTTGAAAAGTTGTGTTTTCCCGTTTCTCTTGTTCTGCAGCGACTGGCTGATATTAAAGGCATTTCTTTGCAGCACGTGACAGCCACATATGTAACTCTCTGCCCCTTCAATCAGAGCACACGCACACGGAGCCGCTCCACTGACACATCACACGTGCAAACGCTCCCACCGACACGTTTTTTTCCCGGGTTCTCTTTGTATCAAACAGCGGTGCGTTCGCACTGGGCCGCTCTGACCTACCGTCTCAGGCAGCTTTCACCACCTGGGCTCAATAACGGTGACTTTTCACAAGGCTAACGCTGCTTCAGAAACACCCTACGAGCACTGATGTCTATATACATGTAGCACCACAGCACAGCTGCACATCTGGATGGATGAGCGTTAGACAAACGTGTCTGCAAAGCGGTTCTGATGAAGCACAAAACGTCCCAATATCATACTTCTACAACGATCCTGTGTGTTTCCTCCTCCTATATCATAAATATAAGTGCGTATATACAAAGACACAGGTTGCAGTGAGACTGACTTCATCTCCAGGATCTCCTCCAGCTGCTTCCGCCGCTCCTGACGCAGGCTGCTGAGGTGTCCGTCCCGCTCGTGCAGCGACTGCTGCGTGGACGACAGGCGAAGCTTGGTGGCGTCCAGCTCCTGCCGCGTTTTCTCCAGCGCCGCCATCAGCTCCTCCAGCTATTCAAAGGGAACACATACGAAGAAGCTCAGGGTCAGACTGACCCGAAAACCTCAGGCGTGTGAGTGAAGGTGCAAGACGTGGATTTTATCAGACGCACAGCATTGTTTGTGTCGCTACTGTTTGTTGGTGAGAAGCAGGAAACAAGAAGCAGGTGAAATTACTCAGGTTCAAAGGTCAGTTGAGTGAGACCTGTGCAGGAAACAGGAGTCCAGACGACGCTCTCAAGTGTGGCACCACTTGAGAGCAGGTGAGAGGAACGACTGCACCTCCTCCCTCCGCTCCCACGTGCCCTCGAGCCACACGCGGGCCCGAGTCCGACCCACCAGTCTGACAGACAGGATGTGACCTCGGGCCGTTATTATCCCGAGACAGGAAGCATCTAATTGTCTAACAAGCGGCACTTCACACAACGGGCTCCGCGGCCGGGCGGCGCTCGCCGCTGCCGAGGAGCTCGGAAATATGAATTTGTCTTTGTTCGACGGTGATGATGAGTTGCAGATGTGCGATAGAGAACAGTCAAACAATAAATTCTGAAGTGTTGGGTCTCAAATGAACAAAGGGAGAGAGAGAGAAAATGAGTGTTGGGGGAAAGCGCTCCATGGGGTCCGACATGAGAAAACGCGGAGGCCTCTTTTATGAAGGGACCAAATCGTTCACACATTTTCAGGACACATCGTCGACAGTTCTCTAGGTGTGCTCCACAGATGTCACATAAAGTGCACGCTGACTGTGACCATCACAAAGAGACGAAGGCAGTGAAGGAAAGCAGTGAGTCATGTCTTCTTCTAAATGTAACAAAGGCTTATTTAAATAAAAAACCCCAGGAGCTTTAATCAGTGAAGCACCCAGACCCTGTGTGACGTCTCCTCTTTAAACCCGAGGGCCTCTCTCTCTCTCTCTCTCCCTCTCTCTCTCTCTCTCTGTCTCTCTCTCTCTCTCTCTCTCTCTCTCTCTCTCTCTCTCTCTGTCTCTCTCTCTCTCTCCCTCTCTCTCTCACAGACAAATAGCTTCATACCAATCAAATGTCTATCAACCCAACGTGCCAAGTGCCCTCCTCCCAGTCCGATTAGAGCACCACCCAGGCTAGGCCTTCCTTCACAATCACATCATTAATAAGGAATACAATGCATTTTAGTGAAATTAGAGACCTAATCAGCTTAGCGGTTGCCTGTGCGTGCTAATTTAGCTCAACTTCAAGGCAAAGCCCCCCAGCCAGGCTAAGGCTCGCTAAGACTGGCCCAAAGCCCCTTGAGTTGCTAAGCTGATTGGGGGCTCAGAGGTAAGGGCCAAATCCGTCTTGTCCGTTTGCATCGGTGTTGCTGGTTCAAAGGCCTAGTTCAAACGCCACGGGAGCGGAGAAAACACGGGAGAGAAAGAGCGAGGAGGGAGAGAGAGAGAAGAGAGAGAGAGAGAGGAGGGAGAGAGCGAGGAGGGAGAGAGCGAGGAGGGAGAGAGCGAGGAGGGAGAGAGAAAGGAGAGAGAGAGAGAGGAGCGAGAGAGCGAGTGAGGGAGAGAGCGAGTGAGGGAGAGAGCGAGGAGGGAGAGAGAAAGGAGAGAGAGAGAGAGGAGCGAGAGAGCGAGTGAGGGAGAGAGCGAGTGAGGGAGAGAGCGAGGAGGGAGAGAGAAAGGAGGGAGAGAGAGAGGAGCGAGAGAGCGAGTGAGGGAGAGAGCGAGTGAGGGAGAGAGCGAGTGAGGGAGAGAGCAAGGAGGGAGAGAGAAAGGAGGGAGAGAGAGAGGAGGGCGGATGGGAAGGAACGAGGACGATGACGGACAGGAACCAAGGCAGGAGAAGGTGAGGAGGCGGAAAGGAGAGGATGGAGCGAGAGACTTAGAGAGCGGGCGTGAAGAGAAGTGACCCCGGGCATTAGCAATGCTCCATTTCAGCAGGTCAGGCTGATGGAAGACTTTCAGCGCATTACACGTCATGAGACTGATTACTCCAGGACGGAGGGGAGCAGAAAGAAAAATCAAGGACCGGGCGACGAGGGGGATGTGAAAAAGTCTGTCTGGCAGCGCGATCTGAAAGAGTGCCAGGGTCAGGTGATTCAGACACACGCAGACACACACATACACTGACAGACACACACACACACACACACACACACACACACACACACACACATACACACACACACACACTGACAGACACACACACACATGCGCGCGCACACACACACACGCACACACACACGCGCCTCCTGACGTGGCGACATGATGTTGGCTCACGGCGCCCAGCGCAGAGCATCGGTGGCCCCTCCGTGCCGACAGCGCTCTGACTCGCTGTGCAGCCTCAGGCCTGACTCGTTTCGGGGTCAGTGAGTGGCAGCATGTCACAAGCAAAGGATTTCCCTCAGTACTCGTACACGGGTAAACTGAGGTCAGAGCTGAATCATCTGCTCCTGCGCGTGCAAAAGGGTCCCACAGACATAAATATACGGACTTCTCAGTGACTCAAAATATTGTTTGATAAACACAGTATCCATGCTGACTGTAAGTCGAGCATGCGGAGCTCTGAAATTGCAAAAAGGAGGAAAAACAACAAGCCACAGTTAACATTGGCTCTGGCTGCATTTTCTAAACCGGGTGTGACCTTCTCCTGCTTCCCTGCTCCGTCCACCAACCTCCTGCCTTCATCTGCTGCATGGCTGAGGGGGAACACGTGTGTGTGTGTGTGTGTGTGTGTGTGTGTGTGTGTGTGTGTGTGTGTGTGTGTGTGTGTGTGTGTGTGTGTGTGTGTGTGTGTGTGCGTTTGAAGCAACGCAGCCTCCATTCCGCCTCAAATGTTAGTTCTCGTCTCAACCACCGATTGCTCTCGTGTTACTCGTGGCGCTCATAAGTGATGCAAGGTCATTCTCATTCAGATGCACGCTCACACCGGGAGGAAACGCGCTGCGTCCGCGCTCTTTCTCTTTCCCACCACAGACACACCTCCATGCACGCACGCACACACACACACCAGTCTCCATTCGGAGCCACTTAAAGATGTCGGCCGAGCACCTGGCAGCCGGAGACGGACGGACGGACGGACAGCGGCACGGACGAAGAGGGCGGCCTGTGTTCCATCAAAAGGGCAAAGCAGAGTCTGACGCTCGCGTAATGAATTCTAATTGCATGCACATAAATTCACAATATGTCAAACACATGCTTACATTCTGAAGCATGAGTCAGAACGCTCAAAGAGACAAAGTTAAAGGGAGAAGGTGGAACTTTTTGGCTCAGTTTAAAACTC
Organism: Betta splendens; assembly: GCF_900634795.4. Taxonomy (NCBI): domain Eukaryota; kingdom Metazoa; phylum Chordata; class Actinopteri; order Anabantiformes; family Osphronemidae; genus Betta; species Betta splendens. The sequence goes on along the minus strand of NC_040887.2, from coordinate 3,462,498 downwards.
CAGCCTCAGGAGAAAATGAACCAAAGCAAGTTCAGAACAGAGATTAAGCGAAGACAATAACAGGCTGGGCGGAAAAGGTGCCTTGGTTCCTACAGGTTGAGAGCCACATACTGAGGGCCGTCCGCCTGCAGCGACACTCTCAACCACACGGAGGCGCAGTTAAGTCCGCGCCGAGCTGAAGTGAGCGGAAACGCAAGCGAGCGTCTGTGTGAATGGATGTGAGCTTCCAGCAGCGTGTGACGTCAGGTCAACCTGTCGCTGGGCCTCAGCGCGCGCTGCCTCCTCCTGCGCCCACAGAGCCTCCCTGTGCGCAGACGTGTTCATGCTCTCCCTCAGAGCCATCTCCAGTTCCCGGATCCGCTCCGCCGTCTCCCGCATGGCATCCTGGGAAGCTATAGGAGGAAGCTGAGGGGCCGTGAGGAGTTCAGAGTGGTAGCACAAGGAGGAGGGATGGAAACAAAGTAGCAGAAGCCAGACACAGTGTTTTTCTTTGAGCATACACCGTGTATTAAAAATGAATCAGAGATTTCACAATGGAAAAAACACAGAATTGGCTGGAGACAATCTGAGGAAAGCTAAATTAGCTGGTCCCTCCGCTAAACGGAATCCAATCCATGTAAAACAGAAACAAACCCAAAGCCTGAGGAGCACAAGGAGGAGACACGGCCGAGGCAGAAGAGAGTGATAGGTGATGGAGGGAGGGTGTAAGTGCGCTGTCATCTGCAGGAGAGCGTGCACGTGTGAGCGTGCACACTCGCGTACACTTTGTGTGTGGCCTGTCTGACACCTGGTGAGTGGGGGGGGGGGCTCTTCACACCGGGTGATGGAACTGTGAACGAAAACACTGGACAGGAATAATAAACCCCCAAATTCTCCCTCTCTCTTTCTGACTTTTTTTTTTTTCAAATTTTGTCTCCAGCTCTTAGAAATTGACTGGTCTTCAAGTTCACACGTTCACACGTCTCAGCGAGTGGTGCAGAAGCCTCAGAGTCACATGGGCAGAGGCGCACGCTTTAATAGGAGTTCAGTGGAGCCCGGGGGTGTGTTTTATATCCAACATGTCAGTCTAACGTCTCAATGTTGAACCATGCAAATAGTCCATTAACTCAAAACCATGAAACTTCTTTTAGTGGCCTGAGCGAAACTGGCATCAAAGAAAATGATAGATTTAAATGTGATGAACGTCACTGTCTGACCTCACTTGCTTTGAATGCTTGGAAACAATCTGCATCAACTACAGGTCCTGTAGACGTAGAAAGGATGTGAGATGAAGGTTTGAGATGCAACTAAAGATAGATGATGCTGGTTTTAAACAAATAATAATACAGAGAAGAAAGTTTTAAACTGCTCATTATTAAATCAAACTCAAATGTTAACATTTGACTGAAATAACTAACAAAATGCTACTAACTAACTGACACTGTTAGCACTGACTTAAGCAGGAGCAGCCGCATTATTATGTGTGATAAAAAAAAAGCACCATCTCAGCCAAATCACAAGCGGATACTTGTGGCTCCTCACGTCAGCGCGGCACAGCTGGAGGCGAGGGACAAACACCGGCACACACACACGCACAGAGGCAGGCTGTGTGTGTCAGCCGGCCAAAACTCTAATTGGATGTGACAGATGGGGAGTAACTCGATGCACCAGAATCAACAAGTACTGGT
>NC_040887.2:3376305-3458306 GCF_900634795.4 Betta splendens | reverse complement strand
AAATTTTCAATTTGCAGCAAACTGATGTGAATTGAGCACGAAACAGTCGCAGGTTTTAAAATTCATCAACGAAACTGTTCAGACAGCATCTACAGCAGCAACTCCTTCTTCTATTTTTCTATTCGTTCATCGGGGTCACAGAGTGAGTAGTGGGATAACACCATAAACAGCTGGATTGTGAGGTTCAGTATGTTTGGTGTCCGTCATGAACAAATTAATATTGAAGCTCAGACATAATGGTTGTTAATTGAGCTAATTGACATTCAGGACCGCGTCTCCGTGTCTTCCTTCCTGTGGCCAACCTCACGTCATTACTGTAATAACCAGTTGTGGCGCTTTATCTGCTCGTCATCTGCAGGACAGACGACACACACACAGACGCATGGGGAGACGCACACAGGTGCACACACACAAACGCAAAGCGCCCCGAGCTGCAGCAAACAAAACACTAGCAGATGCAGCGATGGAATGAGGTGTACAAATTAGTTACAAAGACACAGCACATCTGGTGACACAATGTGGTGGCATATTTGTGGTTTGTCAAAATTTGCGCACTCTACATTCCTTTAAATGCTGAATTAATAAAACCTTGGCAAATAGGGTGGTGCAGTTTGAAAAGCCGATGTGCTGCGAGTCGACGGGAGGCTCTGACATTTGTGCACAGACAAAGACACCATTGACTGGTTGCTGCAAAGCATTAATACCGCATCTGACCCAAGCGACCCCCGCGCGGATGCACTGTGTTGTACAAAAGGCGAGCATATGCACTGAAAAGAATTCATTATTTAATGAACATGAGACTCTAATAAAAAACAAGAGAAGCACTTCAGGCCATGTACAGACCACGTTTCAACTCAAATGGTGGCAGATTTAAAGAAGTCCAACAAGGAGAATGAGCTGCATTCCAGTCATGGGTACATAGACAGATAATGTCCAAATCTCCACTGCTATTTCACAAATGAATCCAATTAGACTGTGGACTTTGGTGTTCTCTGATCCCTGGAGGGCGAGAGCGCGGACTGGAAGGAGCCATCTTGGTTTTGGCAATGAAAGGAAAGTGGTGGAAGGGGGTGGGAAAAGGCAGCAGGAGCCCTTTGGCAGATCTAGATAGGTTAATGGCAGTCATTACACAAGCGGGCTCAAGGCTTCGCTAGGTTGGTCCCCAAGCGATAGGCGCGTTAAACCCTTCAGGGAATGATGGGAAAGCTTCACACTGCCAGTCCGATAAGGTTCCCAGCAGTTCATAGCTCGTGGGTGTGTTGGACGGATTTTAAAGCGGACACGAGGTGCATCAAAGGTTCCTTCATTTGCTCTTTTGGTTTCTCAGATTTGACGGGAGATGGAAACCTTCCACTCGTCTTCCCGGCAACAGGCCCTCGTGTGCTTATCTCCACACGCAGCAAAGGCCAGAGGAAACGCAAACAAAGCAAACATGGGTGTTTGCTCTCCAGTTGTGGCCGCTCAGTAACTACAGATACCATGTGCATCAAAACACACACGCCTGAGCTCCTGCACATCGCTGCTCGCTGTTCCTGTGGTCAGACTTTCATTTCATGTCAAATTGTGCATGTCGCCATGGGCCTTAGACAAATGATTACATTCTTCACCAGGCCGACGTTTGCCTTGGCCTGGCTGCACAAAATAACAAACCGTGGATGAAATATTTAGCCTCGCAGCTCCGGCTTCTGTCAAATTGCGCAGAAAAACGTTAAACACAGCTTAAAGCGACGAGGAGGACGAGGATGAGTCACGTGAGACGTGGATATGGGAAAGAGGGCAAGGAATTCTGTCTGAACTTTCCAGACACTGTGGACGGTGAAGATTGATGCTCTGGGTGCAGGGCAGCTGTGTGCCTTTGTTGGGAGCGAGGGGGCCTCTTTCCAGTAGCTTGGTTGTTATGATGAGAACAGCAGTCACTCATTTTATCTCTCAGCGTATGAGGCTTTTATCAGTGCGCCCGCTCCCGCTGCAGCAGACCACCTAACAGGCAGCGACCATGACTCCATGAGCCAGGCACTGTGGTGTGGACCGCCTCAGCGAGCGTGCGTTTGGCTGCGAGAGCTCTATCGCCAGGCTGATATGAGGGGACGGGGTTTTTCTGGCAGTTAAATTCCACCAACCTTGACTTCACTGCTATCAACAGCTGTAGTTCTGAAATACTACTGAATAGTTCTATATTGTCAACAGTTTTTGATATAGTCGATGTACAAATGCTTAAAATGAGCTATTATGAGCCTGATGGTGTTGACGACTGCAGGATTTTTGTAGCTGGTGAAAGTAGAGCATGAAAAGTGGGCTGTGTCGTTGTCGTCAGTGGAAATGAATTGAATTTGTACACGTTTGAAGTCTAAGAATTATGTAATTCGTTTGAAGATAAAAATTTCACAGTTGTCAACGGAAGAATTTAAATCTGTGTTCCGTGGGCTTCGGGATCCATCAGACGCTGCCTGTTGCATTGCTGCGGTTGGAGCCTGCAGAGTGTCATGAATTGGACAAGTGAAGTTCCAACAGAACGGGAGCGGCGTTGGTGAAACTTTATCAGGCCCAGCGTGTCTGGCGAGAAACTGCGTTCTAAAAGCAGAGTGTTCCGGAGCAGAACCACAAACCCGGTCGACCCGCCTGTCGTCCACACAAACTAAGAGCTAGAACTCCGTGGCCTCCGGCGGAACCATTTCTGCAGAACACAAAGGAGAGAAATATGGAGCGTGACCACCAAAAAAATACAATCATTGGTGTTTTTAAAACTCTTTTGGACCAATAAAAATACCAAACGATAACTGGTCACCGTTTCTGAAAAGCAACTCGTCCCTCTGCACTTGTCATCGCTTCTGAAAATATGACAGGGACAGTAGTAAAACACAAAGATGCTGGCATTCAACAACAAACTGTAGCAACAGTGTTTTATCCCACATAAATGTAGATCACAGTCAAAGAGACACACGATCAGATGCTACAAGTACAACGATCCACGAGAAAGACGCAGATCCTGTGTGTGTGTGTGTGTGTGTGTGTGTGCGTGTGTGTCTGTGTGTGTGTGTGTGTGCGAGTGTGTCTGTGTGTGCGTGCGTGCGTGTGTGTGTGTGCGTGCGCGTGTGTTTGTGTGTGTGTGCGTGCGTGCGTGCGTGCGTGTGTGTGTGTGTGCGTGCGTGTGTGTGTGTGTGTGCGTGCGTGCGTGTGTGCGTGTGTGTGTTAATGTACACGCAGACATCTGCACCTGCGCTCAGTTTGCATCTCCTGCCGTCGGAGCTCGTGGAGCTTCCTCCCGCTCAGATGCGGCTCTTCAAAGAGCATCTGTGCGGTCATGAAGCTGAGGGAACACAGCGACCTTTGCAGTGCGGTGAAGGCAGCGCTTGCACTCCACGTCACCCCTGCGTCTCCGGCACCGGCCCATCGCTGCCTGTGGAACAGGACAGCGGGTGACCTGTGGAACCGGAGGCGCCCATGCTGTGTCAGCTGGCGCCACCGTGTGGCGGCTTCCTGTGAGGCTCCGTCATTGACCGGACGGTTCAAATGCAACACGCTGCGTGTTTGCTGTGTCTCTCGAACATCGAATTGATAAAATACTCAGTGGGCACGCGTTCCACTGGCTGCCTCCAGTGAAAGTCTAGCAGTTTGATCAAAATGTCATCACGCGTTAGTGAACAAAGTAAAACGTCAGCTGCTGAAGTGGAAAAGCCATTCGCGCAGAACTGTGAAATTCTACGGTCGCGTATGGACAACGCGACGCCTCTCCTCCGGTCCCACTTCCCGATGTCATGCTGCTCTGCCAGTGAAGTCATTACTCGTCTGTTATCGAGCGCAGCGCCGGAGCACAGTGACTTCATAAGACGAGTGGGACAGGCAGGAAGAGAAGGGAGTGTCAGACGGCACGCTGCTCTGAAATCATAGCGCTGGTCTAAATTAGGAGAAGAAGGGAGTCATTAGGGGACGGTTTAGATTTTCAGACTGTACGTTAACGAGTTGCAACATCATGCTCTCTAATGAAGGGATTAAAGAAAGGCTCGGTGGTGCTTTGATGTGTTGGCCACAGGCCCACAGACCGTTGCACAAAAACACATGTGGAGCCACTGTGTACCTGCATGTGCGCTAGCGTGCCTGCGCGTCTTTTCGTACCAGGCCGAGGCAAGATCCAGTGTTGACAAGCCAAACGGGCCTGTCTTTGCTTTACCCTGCAGCCAAGAAGAAGAGGAAGAAAACGTCAAAGCGGATCTGGGATCAAATGAAAGCGACAGCAGCTTCTACGGCGTTCGCCGCCATTACAACCGAGGTCTGTTGCAGCGGCCTCCTCCTCTTCACTGCCCTGACACTCATTCTGCTCGAAACCACCGACGCCTGTTAGGAGGCACAAAGGTGCTCTGTGTCCATCAGTGATACTCCCATTTAAATGCAGGCACAGGCACATAAACAAAAACAGACACGCACACGTTTCATACACATGGATGAGGAGGGAAAAAGCAAAAAGGACAAATATCAGTAGAGAAAATGAGTCCAATTCATTCATTCATCCTCATTTTATTATTTTTGCTAAACAATTAATGCAGCGATGCATATCTGCAGCATTAGTTCCTGTTTTCACTCCCACCAACACTGATTATTCGTCTGTAAGTAATTGTGTCAAATTGGCCAAAAAGATCAGAACTAAGAGTTTTACTGAGACCTGAACAAACAGAGCGCACAAATTTCATATAGGCTCATATACAGAATGAAACCACGTCAAAAGTGAAAAAAAGAAAAATCAAGGCTGACGAAGGAAAAACTGCACCAGGCTCAAGTGCAGAAGGGAGCCAAGGAATTTGTGATAAGATCGTCTAAACAGAGGAGCACAGCTGCCATCAACAACAAGATGGTTAGGAGGCAAAAGTTTATTGTGTTGTTTTAACTGACATGTGGGTTAAAACCACAAAACAGCCTCATTCTGCATAAATAAAAACACAACTTATGTATCTTAACGATTTTTTGTACAAGATAAAGCCCCTAAACTCTGCAGCTCACAAATACAGAGTGGGTGAATACAAACACGATGACAATGGAAGTAACATGATCTACCCATTTGCCAGACTTATTAAATTAATACTTTAATACAATAAGTCTGTTTTTTAAAAAAGCTCTGGCTTTTGTAAACCTTTGTCCAAATTCCAACTATTTAAAAAGTTTGATCAATCTTAATTTACGGTTCATTTCAGTAGCTTGCTAAATGAGGCCCCTGTCATACAGTTTATACTGACTTTACAGTGAGGATCTGTGAGAAACGCACAAAGAGGCTGTGATTCTTATCCAGAGTCTTGGTCCAGGTTCAGGAGATGGGGGCTACACAGCATTTACACACATGACAGGCAGACATCCTCCCCCTCCCTCACATTCCTCCACCCAGTCATTCACACAGGGAGCCTCCGCTGCATTCATACATATCAATTAGGCACCAACACACACACACACACAGCCAACACAAAAAGAGATGCAGACATGCATCAGAGGACGACAGAGAGAAAGATGAAGCGAGCGTTGTTTTCATAGCGATTTCTCCTGGTCGACCACAGAGCAAAGTGATTGGGGTGAGACTCCTGCAGCCCCAGAGAACTCGATGAAGACAGATCATACTAGCGCAAGCTACAGTGTGTGTGTGTGTGTGTGTGTGTGTGTGTGTGTGTGTGTGTGTGTGTGTGTGTGTGTGTGTGTGTGTGTTTGTGTGTGTGTGTGTGTGTGTGTGTGTGTGTGTGTGTGTGTGTGTGTGTGTGTGTGTGTGTGTGTGTGTGCGTGTGTGTGTCGGCCAAGTTGATCCATGTCCGTGCTCCTTAGGCTCAAGACCCTATCTCTGCCCCCCCTCAGCTGCGGAATGCTGCAGTGATTGCTGGGTAATTACGCTAACGCTTTATTCCTCTGCTCCCAGCACCATTAGAAGTAATTCTTTTCTGTGGAGGAATGGGAGCACTTTGATGTAAAAGAAAGAAAGAAAGAAAGAGAGAGGAAGAGAGAGAAAGACAGAGAAAAAGAAAGACAGAGAGAAAGACAGAGAGACAGAGAGACAGAGAGAAAGAAAGAAAGAAAGAAAGAAAGAAAGAAAGAAAGAAAGAAAGAAAGAAAGAAAGAAAGAAAGAAAGAAAGAAAGAAAGAAAGAAAGAAAGAAAGAAAGAAAGAAAGAAAGAAAGAAAGAAAGAAAGAAAGAAAGAAAGCAGATGTGTGTCAACCTGTAGCTTGTAGCTCAGGTCTGTATTACAGTGATCTGGTCAGACAGGACAAACACCACATACAGTCATGCAGTTCAACAAGGAGACCATGAGTCACACTTTGACCCCTCTGACAAGGTTAGAGAGGGACTGAAGAGCCTGTCTAAAGTCCTACAGGATGGAATACTAACACTGGACCGCCGACAAGTTGGGTTGAAGCGGGTCAACCTGAGTAATGGCTCCAGTCATCAGCAGGACCCAGTCATGCTGAAGTTCTTCATCAAGCCCAGAGCCATCACACACATGTGATGGTCCTGATAGATGTGTGGGCTGGCTCCAGCCAGACAGCCCCAGGCCTTCCCCATTGACCCCAGCTGATTGCTGATAGGCACAGAGGGGGGCCTGTTGCAGGAACCTCCCAGCTCCAGCAGGCTTATCTGCAGCCATGTGATTGGTCACATGGAATGCATTAGGATGAAAGTTATTGGTGGCCTCATCACAGATCTATCAACATCACCCACAGATCGGTTCACGGCACAACTGTTACCCGTGCAATCAGTCACCTGGAGCGGAGGCCGGGCCTGGCCCTCGGCCCCGCACGTACCGAGTGGCCGCCTCTGATTGGACGAAAGCGGCTGATCCAGATAATTAGCAGCGGGTGGGGCAGAGAAAGCAGGACCACCCCTGACCCACAACATGCCTCATGTTTAAAACACTGGATTCTCATAAAGCGTCAAATATTAGAGCAGGCAGGAAGTCGAAGCAATTACCTGATGCTATCACACATCCCACACTGTGGTGCAGCTCATTTACCAGGGCAGCGGGTCAAATATAAAAAGACACATTTAGCTCATTTACAATAGCAACAAGAGTCAAATTCTCTCTCTACTTCACTGAGGCAGCTTCGGTGAAATCTTTCACCAAAGAATAATCAACAGGAAGAATCTAAGCACATCTGGACAGAAGCAGAGATGACACTGTCACAGCGAACAGAGCATCTTTCTCTACAGACACACACAAACACACGCGTATGAACACTAGGCCCGAACAGACATTATAGAACCTCCCAGACTGCGGTTGCTATAGGAGGGGAACATGATAGGGGATACTATACCTCCATCCACACAGCCAGGCTTTCTAAAAGCATGAATATGGATTAAGATGACCACAATGTTTGAACATGAATAACACATGTATGCCAAAACCGCACCACAGCCCGGCTCCGCGTCCGCCTCCCCCACCCGACGCTCCCAGCCAAAGAAAAACAACGAGGACCAAAAATGAGAAAATAAATAAATAAAGCCATCATTATGCGTTGGTCACGGCCTCAGAGCAAACAGAGCTCCGCTGTCGTGTGTTTGTGCCCAAACAAACACAAAAGCCTTCTTTCTGCGGCGCTCAAAAGCCCGTTTTCTTAATATTCTGACTATTCAGGCGACGTTAGGAGTCGGTGAACATCCTGGAAGAGGCCGGCGGAGGATGAAAACCCTGCTCCTCTGAGGAGATAACGACGGAAAACAAGGCATCAAGGAGCCAAACTGCACCGCGGGGTTAAAGGTGCTGCCCTGTGATAATTCCAGCGAGCGCCACTGAGCCCAGCGCCGGTCGGACCCCTCTCGCGTCTCTGTCCGTCAGTCTGGCAGTGATTTCCGCCACATGCAACGCATCACTGGCTGCATTAAAGCGTGGGGCTGCAGGAGGACGCTGTGATTCAGAGGCTCCACACTTCAAACGCGAGAGCTTCAAACGCGTCCAACAGACGAACGCGCGGTTCTCCTGAAGTGCTCTCATTTGTACCTACACCGCACCTGACAGAGCTGCTAAAAGCAAGCGAAGCTACAAGAATCCAGCTTGTTAAACATCATATTAAAAAGAAACTGAAGTGCAACAGTCTGCAACAAATAGAGCAGGAGTGACAGCTGTGATTTACTGGAGAAGGACTGAGAGGAAAAGCTGCACGAAGAGGCTTCGCTGCAGAGTCGCTGTTGTTATTTACATTTTTCCCTGCCTTTGTTCCACTTCATATTACACCCACATTAACATGATGCAGATGTTTTTGCTGTTACAGTAGTTTTCCAGATGTCGATTCTGAACGACTGGGGAAAAGCGGCAGTTTGCGCGGATGCGAGCGCAGATTCGCGTTCAGTCACGCTCCAGTTGACCTGTCAGCGGCCGCGCCATCGTCACACGTCACCGCGGCTGACGTGTGAACTGGACCCGCTCGTGCGCTCCGGTTGTCCAGGACCAGCCTCTACCACGAGCCGGGGTCGGATGACTCAACCCAGCTGATGATTTTACGAGGAGGAGGCCGGCCCATGATCTAAACCTCATCCATTTGTATCATCAAATTGAAAACACTCGCCCGTAGCTCGAACACATGACGCACGGGAACACGTAGACTCATGTTAGACGCGTGCATTGAAAACTGCCTCGAACGCAGAACCGGGCTCTGAGTCGGCGGCCGTCTGCCTTCGAGCGGCTGAGGAGGAAAATGAGCATGGCAGCAACCACAACCAAGCTCCAGGAGCTCGTACGGCGTTTAAAGTGTCCGATTCAGTCTGAGGGACATCCTGAAAGCACGAAGGCTCAGTCACTACAAATTACCAGCATTGTTCCTCCAAATTACAGCAAACGTACAGTATATTCTGGAGCCCTCTGGAGATGCCTGGGGTCAAGTTTTCTGGCAACGCCTAAATACAAGGGGGTTCATTAATGAAACTTCATATCTGCCTCCTAAGAGTAAAAAAAGAAAACAAGGTTTAAAAACCTACAGCAACTTCTCTTTCCAAAAACAATGTCCTGCCTATTCTGAGTAATCCACAGACCTCACTGTGAGCAGTTTTTATTGGAGCTGCCGTCTACTGAAAAAAAAAACTCCATAAAAACTGCTGACAGCATCTTGAGACGTGGGTTAGTTCCCAGTACATCACGCTGCAGATTTTGTGAGTGCGGATCAGAATGAGGTGAATAACACAAGTTTAACTCCTCTCTGAAGAGCGTCCCCGCGTCTGCACCATCGCTCCATCATCCGCCGCGGCCGGACGAACGCGCCCGCTGCTAATGCTAGCATCAGCATGACGAAGTACGGCTAAACCAGACGACGCGCGGCAACAGACGAGCTGCGCTCGATGAAATATGTGCACTTAAGCCTCGTGGACGCCAAACTGAGCACGTCAAACACAAAGACGATTTAGAGGGTGTGAAATGAGCTAAAAGGCTACAAACGGACGCATTTCAACTCGTCAGACAGAGAAAGTATGGGATGAGAAGTGTTTTCTAGATTAGGAAGGAGAACATAGAAAACAGAAAGCAGAGCATTTAATAAAGAGGAGGACGAGCTTAAAAAATAGATGCCATGAGAGAAGACGAAGGTGAGGACACGGAAAGGATGAGTCAAAAATGCATCCAGATGCGTCTGGAGAGGGAGACAAGATGATGGAGCGGAAATAAGACATCAATGAAAGAACAAATCCCCCCCTCTGGCAAACGTGCCCTTTGAAACAGGTGATTACAAGCAGCGCTGTCAACATGTTGGACAACTCATCTCGCAGCTCGGGCTCCGTCGGGGCCCGAGGGGACGAAGCAGGCGGCCACATGGGAGAAGCCGCGTCTCCACTGCAGCAGCAGCTCCACGTCAGCTCACTGACTGTGGACCAACGCCACCCGTACGTTGCTACGACCCAACAACGAAGCCGCCGCTCAACCCCCGGCCTTCAGGTCTGCGCGTGGGCGACTTCACAGCGCCTGCAGAGGCTCGTGTTCTGCAACACACCAGCAGCAAAAGGAAAGCAGCGGCCGCCGCTCCCCACAAACACACAGCAGTAAGTTATAGCCTCCTGGGACGACTGGGAAAGTTTGGAAAAGCAAGCCAGCGGTGGTCAGTGTATACAGTGTGGCTAAAGGACGGACACCTGTTGATTTACGTTTCCTTTTTCATGTAAATATTACCATTACTTCCTGTTCCACCACATTTACTGCTAGTGATGTACGGGGCAGTATTTATTTTGTACTGACGTGGACCGAGAAGGAAGAAGTTCCCACAAACGGGGCGACAACAAACCAGGTTGTTAAGTGTGTGGAAAAAAAATACAGTCCGTACCCGAAGGATTAAAGCAGGATCTACTGCAGGCTGAGAGTAAAGGTCGCCTTTAAACATCGCTCACAGAAACACCCAGACGTCACGTAAACACAAAAACGCCTTCACGGCGCTCACAACACGCACACACCCACGCAGACGGATGGAAACGCGTGACCCGTGGGGCCTTTTTCCATCAAAACCAGCAACAGGAAGACTGTGAGGAGAGAGAGGGAGATCCAATTTAGGGGCACAGGAGGAAGGATGTTGAGAGGGGACCTTTATTTGTGTATAATTTGTCTGGAAGGAAACCGCCAACGAGACCCAGCGCTCACGGAGCCCTCGACGCCGCCCGACGGCCGTGTTGGAGGCGGGATGATTGATTCGGGCCACATGTGTGCAGTGGACAACGCTGCCGACACAGGGAGGGAGCTCATGTTGTAACTGTGGCCGTTGGAGGCTGTACCTTCTTCTGCAGCACGTTGACCTTCCTCTCCTTGACGTCCAGCATGTCCTTCATGTCTCGGATCTCTCCCGCCAGCGTGCTCTTCTCGTCGCTCAGGTCCTGCAGCTGCTTGGTCTTCTTGGTCAGGAACTGCTCCTTCTCCTCCAGACGCAGCCGCAGAGCGTCCACCTGGAGGGGAACGATAGCAGCAGACGTGTCTCAGACGGCGCTCAGACATCAGCTTTGACCTAATGTCCATAATATGGACCAATGTGGTAAAAGTATGTGTGAGAGAAGCTGCCTGAAGCTCGGTCCATCACTTGTTACTGAGTGTTGCACCACTGCCACACATTAAACCCCAGCATCCTATTGGAAAAGCACTGTGTTCACACACACAAGCAGACAGATGTGCTCCTAAGCTGCACCTCACACCTGATTACAATTCCAGCGCTTTTTTCCCCCCACAGCAAAGTGAGTGAACCCACTTGAACTTCATTTTTGTGTTTTACCACAGACGCACACATTTTGTATTGTGGAGGACACGTACAGTAGGATGATGGGATTTAGTTACAGGTACTATAGTTCCCAGGTGTGTGTGTGTGTGCGTGTGTGTGTGTGTGTGTGTGTGTGTGTGTGTGTGTGTGTGTGTGTGTGTGTGTGTGTGTGTGTGTGTGTGTGTGTGTGTGTGGCATCCTGGCAGACAACCAGAGGCTCATACTGAGGCACCACTAATCCTCCGTACGTTCACATCATCGTGTGCTGATGCCCGTGTGCGACTCCAGACGCGTGCATGTGTATATACACCCCCCCACCCCCAACTTCACCTGGCAAAAGGCAATTTAGCAAGAATTCAGCAGAGATGCCTGACAGGAAATCCCTGCTGTCTCACCTACAGCGGCCGTGTAAGCTGTGACATCGCTGCACACACACCCTAATTCCCTCTCCCAGCACTCGCTGCTGCAGACGGACAGGGAGACGGACAGGTGAGAAGTGAGGCACGGGAGCGGAGCTGAAAGTCACCGGCCGACGTGCTGCTCCTCCTCTGCTTAAAACAGGCCTGTTGCAGGAACTACTGTGCGGCTTTATCATCCAGCACACATGCCGAGATGACAGACAGCTAACAAGTTGGTGTAATTAACCTCTCTCCTTCAATTTCCTCCCTCATTTTCCTTTTCCCCCTTCCCGCTTCTCACAATGTCATCATCCAGCAACACCTCTCTCTCATCGGGAAAAAAGCACCTCTTTTTTTTTTAAACTCCATCCACACACACTCTGAACCCTGCAGGAGTTTTCCTACTGCTGCTTAAACCTCAAGGTCCTCTAACACAAAGTGATGTGCCACTGTGAGAGATCCTTCACGGCCTCAGGCTGGATTAACTTCAGGACGGGCCCCTCATTTTTCAGCCGCAGCTCTGCAGCGTCGTGCATTTCGTTGTGTTTCCATATGAGAGCGGGAGCAAGCAGAGCAGAACCGCGGCAGTCTCCAGGACAGGCAGGTCTTACTCTACCTACACAACTGGTCACCAGGGACCACATTCTGTGCTTGAGCATTTCAGAGCGTGATAGAGGGAACTAATGATGGACTGCTGTCCAACTGGGCCCAGTTCAGACTGAGAGGGGACGCAGGAGACTGAGCCGAGGTGTTCCACTGAAAAGATGAATTAAAAGCATGTCTATACGGCTCCCCACAGCCCATTTAAGCTTTCCAGCCCATCACTCAGCACCGTATCATTTAAAAATGGTCCTAATATGTTTTCAAGATTCTGTGGAATTCAAGTAATAAAAATATAGAAATTAATATGAAGTGTACACATGCGCACGTGCACGCAGCTACAATTAAACCTGCAAGCACGTGCACATTCATGACCTGACACCGTCCGCAGCCAAGTGTGGATTCTGGACACTGATTACTAGAATAGAGGCTTTAAGAAAACAGCTTCACTGTTTGTGCTCACCTCCCGTTTTCCTGTCTCACATTTCATCATAAACGTTTCTCTGGCAGGCAAATGTGCAAAGGTATCAGGCCTGCGAGGCAATAAACAACAGAGGGCTTAGGCAGGCAGACCACAGTGGAAGCAGCAGCAGCAGCAGCAGCAGCAGCAGAACTAACGGTGAGACCAGGTGCACCAATGTGCTGTTTACTGTCTGCAGGCAACAGATTCACACTGAAATCTAATGTTGAAGTGGAGTCGGAGGCTGATGGCATAAAACTTTCCTCAATCTTCCGTAATAAATATCCGACAAATCTCAGGCATCGTCAGTCTTTCTTTTTTTTAAGCTGGTCAATGACGCCTGCATCCGATGAAGAAAGTTCTTAAATCCCGGGACGGTCTCTGGAGGAGTGGACCTGACGTCTGAACTCAGGTCTGTGTGAGTCACTCGTCTGGTTGTAGAGGATCCAGTGAGCCTGTATAAATACAGCCATTAGACTTCATTTATTTAAAGGCCAGTGCTGTGAAATTAATCATTGACATTTATGACATAATAATCAACTAAGCCTTGTTTGTCTAGCCCTTAATGTGGCCGGGTCTGGTCTGTATCACTAGGAGAATGAAGGATATTCAGTTTCAAGATGATGCTGGAGCACGAGAGTCTCTGCCAGTTAGAACCACTTCAATATCTTACTTTGGTTTAAATGAATGCATTTAAGAGAAAACTCACTTTCTTGTGAAGAGGGAGGCCAGTGAAAACAAACTGCTGGGTTCATGTGACCAATAGCTGTCAGTTCATCTTTTAATCTAACTACGAGTGTCTGTATTATCAAAGACTGAAAGGTGAAGAGAGAGAGATGATAATATTCAGACTTTTTTTGAAGGCTGTGAAAACGACGACCATGCATTTCCGTGCATTCACGGCTGTGTGTGAACACACAGGTGCAGCTGCAACATCGGATGCAGGAATTAAAGGAAGCACTACAGGGTATTTGTGAGTAAGGTCTTTATCAAGACTTAGGCTGCGCATCACTTGAGGTGTGTCATCAAAGCCGGCGATGAGGCAACGGCAGAGACCTGATCAGGAAACGTGTAATGGGCGGATCACCACAGGCCCAGCTTGGGATAATAAGCGGATGTAAACTGCCTCACAGCGGGAGCTGCAGGGTGGAGAGCAGGGCACAGTCCCATTGTACATCACAACATCTGTTGTTAAAACCATGGCAACACAGCTGTCTGCCCACAGGCTACAGAGCGATTAGGGGAAAGCACAGATGTAAAAAAAGAAAAAAGACGACAAGAACACATAAACACAGAACTCCCAGGATCCACTGACAAAGGCACCTTTGTCGACTGAGTGAGTGAATGTTTTCTGTCAAAGCATGAAGGTTGGTCGTGTCACGAGTCCCCGAAGCTTTCTACCATCTACATCCAAAAAGACAACAGAGGAACTTTAGGACCATCAAACTCGCTGAGACACCAGAAAGCTGCCTCAGTCTCCTGTTCACCCTTCATCCATCATCATTACCTGCCCGGGTCCGAGTACGGACAACACACACACACACACACACACACACACACACACACACACACACACACACACACACACACACACACACACACACACACACACACACACACAGCGTATAAAGTAAGAGGCGCTGTGAGCGTTCCCCCTCATTAACACTTGCTCCTTCTTTGATTATTTTTCCTGATCATTTCCAGCGCTGCGTGCCAGTTGCTACATCCTGCTTCCAGGAAATCCATTTCCTGTCAGAGCACACTCAATAGTCAGTTTGACAAACATGTGGAGCGCCGTGAAGCTCTGCAGCTGAAGCCTGCTATTACACATCCTCGACCCACTGAGTGCAGCGCTCCACTGTCTGACATAACAAGGCATGCAGTCTTTACGCCGGCTATTTTGGCCGACCTGTTGCAGCAGGTCAGCGGGTGGCCGTGTTCTGATGTAAATGCTTTTAGTAGCAGACAGTAGGACTAAAAGAGAAAAAACAGGTAGGCATGATATGTGGATTACTGTGAGGGGCCATGAATTTAATCAAGGGGAGCAGCTACAGCAGCTTAGCCTGAGCAGAAACAAGCAGTCGCTGTAAAGATGCTGCAGGTTATTTACCGTATATTACAGTATATATGTGCACACACATGCACCGAGCAGGTCAGCTGGTGTGTAGAGCAGGATGAACCTCAGCAGGTTCAGACGGTCTAATTGGAATCCTTCCTGCCTTCACATTAATCAAATATAGAAAACATAAAAGATGTCATTTTACAAAAGCAAATAAACTTTTATCTAGATCTAGATATCTACTATTTTGTCTTTCAACACCAAAGGAACTGTGTTTGTCCGCTCTTTGAGCTGCGCATGTCTTTACCCCATTCCCTGTGTAAACCATTAAACGTCCCATCCGCGTGCTGACCCCTATAACTCCGTTTTACGGGTTTTCCACATGGCCCCTGAAGCACTCGCGGGGGCTTTGTCTTGGACCGTGCCGTGTTTGTTCTGGGGAGCCCAGGCGCTCCGCTAGTCACAAACCGCAGCACCCCAGGAACCCGTGAGCGGGCTGTTGGGGCGGAGAATGGCGAGCGTGGTCGGTGGAGTTCACACGAGGTGAAGTAAATATGGAGACAATTAGTGGTCGGAGGAAAACAGGAAATGCTTTGCATTTGCTTAAGCCAATATCTTCACTGTCCACTACACTGAGTTCATGAGGTTCTCACTTTATAATACAGCCCCCACTCGAGAGGCACCAACAGGTGGAGGGTGAGAACGAAGGGGAGAGAGGGTGGGGTGGGGTGGGGTTATCTGCAGGGTGCAGCGCAGCCAGGCCCAGGCCTCATTTCTCTCTCCGCCTCACTGCCTATACCAACCATCAATCAGCAAAGAGCACGAGGAAAGATCAACACAAACAGCGGAGCCGGCAGCGCAGCAAGCCGTGCCGTTGCATCACTCACTGACAGAAGCTCCAAGCGCTGCACATTCATCACGCAGCTCCGTTCCCTCAGTCCTCACGTCCTCCCGTCGCTGCATCTGCCCGCCATTCTTTCCCTCTCCCGCTCCAGCGCTTTTTTTTATTTCCTTCTTGTTTGCCCTATTCATCACTGTCACTGCAGTTGATGTTAGCGAGTCACTTCTGAGTCATTTATATCTCCTTCGAGTCATTACACCTCGACCTCAAAATCAAAGCTCGGCGGAGGTCCGCTGGCAGCCGCGCCGCGGACGCCGGTGATGAAAGAGAACACGGAATCTGAGGTCACATCTGAGGAGCTTAAATTGAAATGCGCTCAGTCAGCGCAGACGTGCTGCCACATCGCACCACACTTCTGCTGGCGGCCGTTCAGCGAGGAGCTAAATAGTTACATAGCTGACTTATTTCCGCGCCTGATTTAAGTACCTCGACCAGACTTCGGGTCTGGATTTCCCCCGCGTGAACCACCTGCAAAACGCTCCCTTCAACAGACGAGGATGTAAATCAAAGCCTATCGACCTTCACAGAGTCGAAAGCTGAACTAAGAGCTCAAAGTAAAGCACACATGATGTGAGTGAGTGATTAACACATTCACAAAGGCAGGACGCTGAGTCAGACAAAAGCCAGAGCCCATGGTCGCACAGGTCGTCTGTCCGTCTCGAACTGCACGTCTGAGGATGAAGGGAGGAAGCTGGAGAACTGGTGCAGTCACAGAACATTCAAACTCCACACAAAGAGGCTGAATCGGAGGCTGGAAAGTGATCAGCACATCTATTTACTGCACGTGGTGCTGGGTCACAGTGAAGGGAACGTTACAGTAGCACAGTAGTTGGTCATGCACCTACACTTAATGCAGCAGCCCATAATATTCAGCTTTTATTCACGTTACGCTCTCAAGAAAAGTGAAATATCATGGAGCCATTCATCCACTTTGGTGCTGGGCTCGTGTCCTGTTTCATCTGTTCATCTGTGGTTAAATATGCAGGAAGGTCTGCGACAGGTTACCTGAGCCGCTGAGCTCCAGTTACAGCCCCGCATTGTCTTCATCGCGCGGCATTAAAGGGTTAAGTTTCCACAGGCATGGCCAGCGAGCTCACAACTCTCACACTCACCTTTTACCTGGAGACAGACTCAATCACACCAATTTAGCAGCTGTCGCTTTTCCTGCTGACAGTGGCTGCTCTGTTCAGTGACCGGCCGCTCTGTGCCATCCTGCGTCTGTGCCTGCTGCTGCACCAATCACTGTCACTGGTGATGAGACCCACCTGCTACACACACACACACACACACACGGGTACGGGTGTGATGGGCTAGAAGTCACCACTTAGACAAAAATGCTTGTGGAATTTTCAACCACACGTGGGAAAACTGGAAAACCTCTGAGGGGAGATGAAGCAATAATATGAGCGGACGCATGGAACGGAAGTGAGCTTCTGTGAGAAGCGCTGTCCTCCAGAACCAAGTGATCGACACACGGCGAAGGAATGCCCGGCCACAGCCCGACTCACACACACTCAGCGCCATTACTCCGGGTTTGAAAATTCAGTCCAGGAAAACCGAGCCTTTCCCAAGCAATAACACCGCAGTGCTCCGGTTGATTAAAAGCGCACCTTCAGATAATAAAAACATGTTATTTTTATTTTAAAGAGCAGCTGTCGTCCCACTAATTAGACCAATACAGGGGAGGTCAGATTTCATCCAGCCTTTGCATCTGAGAAACTGATTTTGTCTGTAATTCTAATCTTGCACATAAAAGCTTCAGGCTGCAGTGGATAAAACTGAACGAATAATGAAGTAAATGGCTGGTGATGAGCCTCCTTTTCTTCTCATGAAGAGACGCCAGAGTCAAAAGGGCAGATCTCTGCACGTGTCATTCAATTTGAACACAACAACAAATACATGAAAGCATAAAACGTGGAGAACGCCCACTGAAGAGCAATTCCTTTAAGTATGATGCATTCAGCTCACAGCGAGGGCCAAAATTCCTTGCACATGTATGGACAATTAGGCCTAATTCTGGCCCAAATTGCTTCCTGTAATGACGAGTGGACGTAGTTAGCCAACCGCTCCAAACTGCCAAGCACAAAGAGATCTAACGTATCGGTTCCACGTCCAGAGAGCGATGGAGAGAGAAGCTGGACGCTCACACAGCCACACACCTCAGCGCCACCGTCCTGCACAGCCCACCTCCGCTCCCACAGCCCCGATTAAATCATTAGAGCCGCGGAGGAAGAGCTTCAAAGAACCAGGAGGGGAAGATGCCAGCGGTTCCCCAAGGTCCAGGTGACTGACCTGCCCTCACGGGAGAACCCACCGGGGAACCACACACACACACATGTGCACACGCACGCACACGCACACATTTACGCACACACGCACGCACACACACATGCATGCAGACACACACGCGTACACACACACACGTGCACGCAAGCACACACACACGCACGCACGCACAAAGAAACCCACACACCAACACACACACACACACACACACACACACACACACACACACACGCGCACACACACACACACACACACACACACACACACACACACACACACACACACACACACACACACACGTGACCGACCTCTGTTTGCAGCGTGTTGGCGCGCTGCTCCTTGGCATTGAGCGACTCCTTCAGCACCTCGATGTGTTGCTTGCAGTCGGAGTTCTGGTTGGTCAGCGTTTCCAGCTTGGTCTGCAGCGCCTGCATCTCGGACTCCTTCTTGTTCAGCTCCTGCTTCAGCTGCTCAATCTGGCAACACACACGCAAGCAAATGTTTGAAATGAAAACGCTGACACCTTACACAAACTGCTCACAGAAACATTACAAAAACGAGCAAACACACATGCAAACAAGCCACATACACAATTCTTGCAAAAGCACAATGTGTGTGTGTGTGTGTGTGTGTGTGTGTGTGTGTGTGTGTGTGTGTGTGTGTGTGTGTGTGTGTGTGTGTGTGTGTGTGTGTGTGTGTGTGTTGGTGTCCAAAAAGAAGCTTTAGAAACTTTATAAAGCACACGTTGCTTTGAAGGTGGAACATGCAAACCAATGATTAATATAAAACAAAATAAATAAAGTAAAATTTCTAATATTTTAGAATACCCATAAATAGTGTAATTATAAAAACTTAACTTTATGTACAAAGGTTTTTTGAAAAAATAAAAATAGATACAAATGAAAAATAACAATTTAATACCTGAATTAAAAGAAATAATAATAAGAAGCCTATAGCATAAATTCTCATTCAGAGGAGGTCGTGACCACCTCCTCTCCCCTGGACACAACACCAAGCAGTCAAAGGGTGAAGAACCCAGAGACAGGCACAACAATATAACAGACACATTACAGTGTTGCACAGGAGAGAGAGCCTAGTGCTACTAAACCAGCAAGAACATTAGCGTCTGTCTATCGATGCCAATAAGGTACAAAACTGATAGAAAGGGTCATTTTTCCTATTAAGTGAATAAGTTCAACCTTCAAATTAAGGTCATTTAGGCCAATCACATGTAGCACAAAGAGAAGAGGCTCAAACAGGGGCAGGGAAAAAGCTGGAGTGGATGAGAGTAAGAAACAGAAGCTAGTACTATGTAGTGAAGAGAGAGGAGTGACTAATGAAAGGGTACTTCTGCTTGCTCTGTGATCCAGGGCTGCTGGGTGGGCAGCAGGAAGGCAGGAGATGGTCTGATGGAAGACACGCTTGGTGACAAGGCCCGCTCCTAGAGACACACAAAGACAAGAGGAAAGGCGCCCCGGCTCCTCCACGCACGCTCAAACTGCACGTGAGGCTGGCGTCCTGCAAAACACCATTCACGCTGTCTAATGCTGTGCTGAAGCAGAGCCTGCCGCTTTCCACGGCCCGCGGAGGAAACCAGAGAGGCTCGCATCCCTGTGCTCTCTGGTTTCTCCCTTATCGCAGCCTCACCTCAACGCCAGCCAACACCGCTGCTGACAGACCGGGACCCTAAACACTTCAAGCATATAGGATGAATGCTTATCTGTGCGCGTGGTTTCCTGCGTTTCTGTGCGACTGTGTGCAGAAAGATGAGACATGGGAGAGCGAGCCGGGCCCATCACTGGGATGTATGATGTCTCAGGTCAGTACGGGTGAGGAGAGAGCTCTTTACCCTGTCGCTGTAAGCTCATATCCATCTGTCAGGGCCCCATTCATGGAAACATCTCTTTTATGATTGCATCAGAAGCTTCCCAGATGCAGCGACTAATGGGCCCTTCAAAGGCCACCATTAATGAGGCAAAGAGAAGGATTTTCACACGGGGTGCTGCTCACGGGCCTCAGCTATCACGCACAGGACAGGTTCCAACTGAAGCCTGAAACCTGAAACTACATCCTATCATGGAGCTAATGCACCTCAGACTGGGTCCCAGTGAGCAAACCAGTGCAGAACAAGGACTGGAGTAATGGTTTTCTGGTGTCATTATCATTCCCTTCACAGACAAGAGCGAAGCCAGTGAATAACAGAGGTACGGTAACTACAGAAGTGAATGATCTTATACAAAACAAGACCCAGAGGTTTGATGAAGTCACTTACAACATGCAGGTGGCAAATAAGACATGCAACCAGCAGACTCGCATGCATTCAGTACTTGTGTCTTAAGGCAAACGTGCATCACTCGCGCCGTCTCGGGTGACGTGCAGGGACATAATACCTTTGTCTTCATGAATTTAGAATGGCTCTTGTAGACCTCCACCTGCTTGAGCTCATCCTGCCTGTCGTCAGGGTGCAGCAGGCCACTGGTCTTTAACATCTGGACCTCATCCTCTAAGTCTCTGATGTTTCTCTCCAGGGACGTGATCTTGGTGTCCTGAACCAGTCAACAGTAGGCAGACAGGGTCAGCAAAGACCTCCTCCCGTCACACACACGAAGCAGCAAGAGAGAGCTCACTTTATTACACAAACGTCTGATTGAGTGTGTGGAGACAAAAAATCATGCAAAGCAGAGATAATGTAAAAGGCAAGGAGGTTGTGTGCAGTCGACGTGTTTTGCTTCGCAGCATCTATGGGGGAAGGTTAGAGTCTGTCACGAGCGGGTCCTGAGGTTGTTTATCTGCAACGGTTCAGACAGACGTTGAGCTTAGAGGGGAAGAGAACCATAAGTGAGAAATGAATGGAAACAGACGGCTCGATGCCATCAGCACCAACCGCAGACAGCAAGCAGCGTTGTGCTATAAGCTGTGCCCACGTCCTACCCTCCATCCTACACACACACATCAATACACCGCACAGAAAGAGAAACCTCCACACATGCCTGCTTCTGAAGCTCTGCTCTGCGCTTTTTAACCCATTCCTACCCGTGCCCCGGGGGCACAGGGAAAGAAAGCATCACATGCGGGAGTGAAAGCGCGACGAGCCCCAGAACAAGCAGCACACGTCACCACAGGAGCACTCAGACGGGACACGGCATCACAACCACAACCCCACTGGACAGGAGAGAAAGGAGCAGGCAGACGTCCCTGTACTGTACCTGCCAAATAACATCGGGGTCAAAACACAGGGGGGGGTTGGTGTTCTGTAATGGCAAAACATACATTCAGTTCAATTAGAAGCAGCCGCAACACGGACAACTGCAGCAGACGAGGAAACGATATTAGATGTAAAGTAAATACTAGCGAGGAAGCAGCTCTGTCCTGCTGTGTCTAATCCTCCTGCATGTATGTGTCGCATGTTGTAATTGATCTAGTCAGATTTGACTTGGCTTCTCCTCTGCCTCAACACGACTGTGGGCATCGCAGAGAAGCACATGTGAAGTTTGTTAATAGGCAGACAAATCACACAACATGTGTGAGAAATAACTGTGGTTCTGCTGCGAAGGAGCCACTTTTGGCCCAGTGTGTGTGTGTGTGTGTGTGTGTGTGTGTGTGTGTGTGTGTGTGTGTGTGTGTGTGTGTGTGTGTGTGTGTGTGCGTGCGTGTGCGTGTGCGTAGCTACACATGTGCACATGTGGAGTCAACTGCATTTTTCACAGCTCTAACAACTTCAAAGGGCCGAGATGAGAGTGAAAGCTTCCATATGTGACATTTGAAACAAATTGAATAAGTGCTCACCCTGCAGGAGTCAGTAATGGACTCTCGGGCACGGACGCCACACACACACACACACACAAGGCAACAATAAGACAACGTGCATAGATTGTTTGTGTCTGCATGTTCGCAAAGCTGGGAAAGATCCTCTGCTGCTACTCACCAACAATTAGTTGCTATGAAGCTGATGTAAAACTAAGTCAGAAAACACGAAGGGAGAGTTTCACAGACATCACACATGGGTGTCGTTTACAGCTAAACTCGCTGATTTCGAGTAACCAATGCTCTGAGCGGTACAGTAACACACGCACGCAGCGCTCCCTCCATGTCCTACCTTCACGTCAATGACGGTCTGCAGAGCCCTGGTCTTGGTCGGATCAGCCTGGAGCTGGTTCCGACGATGGAGCTCCTGAGGAGGGACCCGGTAGAAATAAGCCTGGCGGCTCATCATCGTTAGCAGCTTCAAAGCCACTTAAACTCAGGCTGAGCAGCTTCTCCCTCCTCTTCACCACACGCTGCTTATGTCTAATAACTGCTACACTATCTTATCTGGCGCTGTACATCCTGTGAAACCTTGACTTCCCTGACTCTGTGTGCAGGTTCCTGCCTTGGTCCTCTCCAAACAGCTTCCCATCCAACACCTCTCTCTCTTTCTGTATTTCCGCCTCTACTTGTTCGCAGGTAGGCGAAACGTTCAGCTGCAGGTCACGAGAAGCTGCTTCCTCAACTCTTCCAATGTGAATCTTAATGTTTCTCATCCCCCACTTTGCGCGGCGGTTCTCGCCGATGCCTCTGTCGTGCTACAGCTCTTGCTTAGCAACACTTTCTGCCAGCACATGCGCTCAGTGTCTTCTATTAATAATTAATGGCAGCTCTGACCTACAGTACCGCTATGCCTACACGAAAGCATGCAAATCAAACCAATGGGCACATGGAGCCGCTCACGTGCTGAAGAAAGTCAAATATACTTGTCGAACAGGAAGGAATAAAAAGTGACCTGCTGCACAGCTGCACCTCCTGCAGCAGACATAAGGCAAAGTGAGGTCACATTTTATTAATCTGCTGAGGGGGGAGTTCAGGTTCCACATCAGTAGATTAAAACTAAACCACAAAACAGAATGAAAACATCACAAACCCACAGTGTAGCACAAGGGCTAGGTTGCCAAATATGCCTGGTTTCTTGTCTACAGAGCCAAAGCTGCTGTCATAATAAGGGAACTACTAAACAGTGTTATACCATAATATACCAGGGTCTGTCTAGAAGCAGCCACTGAGGGCATTCTCCCTTTGTCTGATGTGCCCCATGGCTTGGTGGCAGCTGTTTGGGGGTGAGGGGCCCCTCGCCGCTGTCAAGCTCTTTCAGCTCCTGCCCAGATTTATGTTTACGGAACAACGGAGGCTCTTCCGAACTGCACACAGTCGCTTTCTACCTAAAGGCTGAGATGAGAGCGAGCCCAGGCTCCGTGAGACAACATATATGCTGCTGCATGTTATTACTCACGAGATGAATCATACCCCATATTATAATAGATGGAAATAAAGGCTGTGTGCTGCAAAGATGCTCACTGGCCGGTTCCATCAGGGCTACATGGAAATGCAAAAGCTCAAGGATCTCAAAAACATATGGGATTTAGCATCTCTGAGGAAAACTAGCAGGTTTAAATGTCATTGAAAAACTGCTTTTCTCACTAGTGGAGCAGATAATCAATCCGAATGTAAGTGGGTGAATTGACAAAAGCAGAAAACACGTGTACAGTAGGTGAGACAACTCAACAGGCAGTCGTGAGCATTGCACCAGCAGCCAGAGACTCTCGGTTCCTCCTACTCTCTGCTAGTCGGGTGAAATGCGAGGAGACACGGCCCTTATCCTCTTGTCTGTGTAAGTTGTGGATAAGGAGGGATTACTGCTGTCAGAGCACGCCTCCCACAGACTGGCATGCCCACTGCTGCCACAGCCCTAATCTCCTCCTGACCATATGTGTATTAATGTGTCACTCTCACTGTGTCTGTGTGTCTGTCTTTTTGTCTGCCTGTGTGTGTGTGTGTGTGTGTGTGTGTGTGTGTGTGTGTGTGTGTGTGTGTGTGTGTGTGTGTGTGTGTGTGTGTGTGTGTGTGTGCGTGTGTGTGTGTGTCAAGTCAAAAGCAGTTATAGCCCAGTTCTTAAAGCGCTGTGTCTCTCAATGGGGGAAATTAAGAGAGCATGTCATCAAAGGCTGCTCCGCTCCACATGTGTCAGAGAATCGAACATATGGAATTAATAGGATCAAACGTAATGCTATAGCAATAGGTGCCGGCATCCTGAATGAAGGATACGGTCAAAAGGTTCAATTCTAGCCCCGAGGCGATGGTGTCATGTACGCCATGCGAAGAGCAGAACATTCACCGCCTTCTCATAGACATTCACACACACACACACACACGCACACGGGTTCATCAATCACATTCCCATCCCGTCCCCATCACCGAGAGAAAGAACGGGGGGAAAAAAAGGAACTCGCCACAAATGTAAAAAATCTGTTTGCCTATCAGCTTAAAAGAGAGCTTAAGGACAAAGGGAAACTCAGAGAATCAAAGTCTCTCTGGGAAATGGGGGGGGGGGGGGGGGGGTAAACTTTTAGGCTCCGACATTCTGGGAGATGAGTGGGAAGCGCTGGTGTGGGTGTGTGGGGGGGGGTAGCGGGTCATCGCTGGCCGAGGCCGAAGGCGCCTGATCCAGAACGGAGCCCGCGACAGCATCCGCCCGTTACCTGGCGCCCACAGAACAACACGGAAGAGACAGACAAAGAAGAGGAAGTCTGTCCAGAACAGCAGGAGGCTGAAGCACGTCATCCTACAGAGAGGCAGCAGCAGAGGGACGTCCACAGCTACAGTATGTTACGTATGAGAGACGTCCCATCTCACAGCGGGGAGTGCATGTGTGTGCACGCCCCTGGCAGCAGGTCAGGGCTGGGCAGGAACAGGCCAGCGGTGCGGCTGTTATTATGGAGTCCACGGGGACCTGGCAGCTGGGGAGAGTCTATTAGGCCCAGATTTATGCCTCTCAGCGTGTGTGTGTGTGTGTGTGTGTGTGTGTGTGTGTGTGTGTGTGTGTGTGTGTGTGTGTGTGTGTGTGTGTGTGTGTGTGTGTGTGTTGCATGGCTGTGACTCACGCATGGAACAGCCACTGTAGCTCAACTCTGAGAAAACACTGCCCCTTAGTGGACAGTGCTGGTACTGCAAGTGAGGGAAGCTTGTGAATTGTGGCTTCCACGTTATTCCCACTAATAAATCGATGTTTATCAGCAAAATGTAATTATACTGGAATACGTGTGCAGGTGTTTCTATGTCAGGCAGCTAAGACGGTCTGCCGAGCAGCAGTGCACAGGCCAGCAGGTGAAGCGGTGATGCAATAAGCTGTAAACCCGCCCACTCGTACGCAGGTCAGCTCAGACAGCTGCATCCAGTAACTTCACATCTGGCCGTTGTCTGTGAGTCCTGAGTGGAGCAGCAGAGGCAGCAAGTGGGGCAAAAGAACTCCAATTTAAACCATCGGACCCATGACTTGTACCATACAAATGTACACCTGTCTGCTAAACTGTTACGAGCATAAGAACCAGTTCAGGGGGATTATTACTCTGTAAAGCAGCAGAGGAACGTCGGGCTCCCCCATCAGCCCTCAGCCATGTTTGAAGGATAAATACAAAGAGAGGGGAGCTGAAAATGGAGGCATTTATTATCCCAGCTCAAGCTAAACAAGCTGAGCCGTTTAGGAGAAAGTAATGAGGGCGGTAATGAAAGGCAGTTGGGCTGGTTTCCTTTGCAGCCAATCAAAAGAAATGAGAGCAGTGGCCCCTAATAGAGTAAGTAGCGGTGCTACTATGAACAGCTCGTCTTCAGCGCAGGACAAGTGTGAGGCTCAACTACCAGCACGACACAGGCAGCCACAGGAAGAAGCCTTCACACCCGACAGCATCCAGCAAAACATCCCACACAAATGTGTTGTGTCCAGGTTTAAATGGTGTGTTCAGAAGAATAACTAATAATGAATAATTAGGTATTATTACTATATGTTCTAGTCTAATTCTACTTGACGCTGAGGCTAGTGCGCTTTGCAAATTAATACTTTTTGTCCTTCAGCTTTGCTTTTAGTTGAGGTAAAAAAAAAACACTGGCTGCAATTTCAGCAGCAATCAATTCAGTTCAATTCAACACATCGGCAAATGCTCACACACACACACACACACACACACACACACACACACACACACACACACACACACACACACACACACACACACACACACACACACACACACACACACAGACTCCATCACCCAACAGCAGATGAGGCCGGGGGGAACGAAAGAACAACAATCAATCAGGGCGGTCGGGGTGTTTTCCCTCATTAATCATACATTAATATTCAGACAAACACAGTCTGCTTTTCAACCTTAGAAAAACACTCCTTTCTCCCGTCGCTCGCTCGCTCGCTCTCTAACCTCTGAGACCCAGTCATCCCCTCCTCCTCCACAGCACACACCGTATGTGTTAAGCTGTCAAGCGGTTAAAAATAGCGCAGAGTGTGTGTGAGCAGGTACTCACCTCTTACACACACAGCCTGGGTGGGTCCAACCACACACACACACACACACACACACACACACACACACACACACACACACACACACACACACACACACACACACACACACACACACACACACACTTGTTCTGGTCCCATTAGCATGGGCTGAAGCGCCCACGCTCTTCTGACAAAGTCCCAGCGATGACCAAACACCCGGTATGAGGAGATATCCCATCATCCTCCGGCAGCACAGAAAGGGAGTGTCCTCGCTGGATACGCTAAGCCGACAGGCCCCAGATGTGCACGCATGCTCACACACACACGCACACACACGCTCAATCATTCTGACTGTCCACAGCAGACAGACAGGAAAAACATGACGTGCACGACAAACAAGCGCAGGAACAAGCCCAGACACACAACAAACACACACAAACACACACGGACGGAGAGGTAGCGAAATTAAAAGCTAAGAAGATTTAGGAGTTAAAAATAAACGAGCACGCAGCCGACCGCTAGCTCCCACGCGGAGGCTACACCTGGGCCACGGCGCTGCTCACCGGCCGAAGGCTTCTGTTCAGGGTCCAATCGGCTTCAGTCAGTTTGGACTTTTAGGAACGGGGACGTTCATGAATGTATGAATGTGTAATCTGACCGACTGACTGCCCTGGTTACCAGTTGAAGCTGGAACCATGAGATCACACACTGACGAGGGGCACATGTGTAGCTGCTATGACAGCGTGTGCACGGTGACGTTCACACACGCAGACAGCGTCAGATTGTAAAGCTCCACAGCAGAACACAGGCTTACAGCTCTCCGTATGTTAATCTGGCCCATTGATAAGACCTGCTGAGCTGCTTTCTGTTCGACACATAATACAGACACACGCAGAGATAGAAACACACACACACACATGCAGAGGTAGAAACACACACACACACACACACACACACACACACACACACACACACACACACATGCAGAGGTAGAAACACACACACACACACACACACACACACACACACACATACACACACATGCAGAGGAAGAAACACACACACACACACACACACACACACACACACACACACATGCAGAGATAGAAACACACACACACACATGCAGAGGTAGAAACACACACACACACACACACACACACACACACACACACACACACACATACACACACACATGCAGAGGTAGAAACACACACACACACACACACACACACACACACACACACACACACACACACACACATGCAAAGGTAGAAACACACACACACATACATGCATGCATGCATGCACACACGCGCGCGCACACACACACACACATATGCAGAGGTAGAAACACACACACACATGCATGCATGCACACGCGCGCACACACACACACATATGCAGAGATAGAAATACACACACACACGCAGAGATAGAAACACACATACACACACACACACACACACACACACACACACACACGCACGCACACACACACATTGCAAAAAGTAAGTATTTACTGTAATAAGTAAGAAGCATAAACATCACGTCTGATGCTACAGATAGGTGAGATATAGGAAACTCAACCCACCTCTCTCACGTGCATGTTTTCCAGCTGTGCTTCGGCCTCTTGTGCTGCCATGGTTATGATGCCGGTTCTCTGCCCCCGACCCCACTGGGGGCTACTCTGGGCCTGACTCTGGGCCTGACCGTGACCCTGGGTCTGACCCTGACCCTGACCCTGAAGCATCTCCAGCAGCCTCTGGATGCTTTCGTCCCTCGCTCCCAGCGTCTGCTTCTGAGAGTTGATCCTCGTCTCCATCTCCTCCATAGTCTTCCTCAGCAGGAACAGCTCCTTGGCCTGCCGCTCGTGCTCCGACTGCAGCCGGTGGTAATTCTCCTCTGAGGGATCCGGGGGCGGCGGTGAGGAGAAGCCGTCGCATCCAGGCACCTGGCACGGGCTGCAGGGCCGAAGGGCGCTGGCGCTGTGGGCCACCCCCGAGCCCGTAGAACTGTAGAGGGGCTGACTTGGGCTGGTTCTGGGCCCAGGATGAAGGGTGTTGGCCGGACTGATTCTCTGTGTGGCCACAGCAGCGTTGCAGCCGTAGCCGGGGCTGTGAATAATGATGTCGGCTTCCTGTTGCCTTGAACTGTAGGTGTTAGACGGGCTGGCTCGGGGGCTGTTCTTGGGTCCGGGACTGTGCAGGTTGCTGGGGCTCTGTCTGGGGCTGTGGCTGGGACTGAGCCCACTTCTGTGGTCCTGGTCCATATGAAAGTCCCGATAGGAGCCAGGGTTCCCCGTCTGCTGCTGCTGCTGCTGCTGCTGCAGGCGACTGTTCATCTCCCTGTGAGCCCTCAGCTCCTCCTGGAGCTCCTGAACTGTCAATGGAAGTTGCTACAAAAGCAAAAAAATGAATAAATATTAGGTTCCCAGTCAACACACACATAAATAAAAATCCAATTAACACACGACGACACACATAAAAATGTCTAGCTGGTAACATAAAACAGACCTTGTTTCTTCTGATATCCCCACACTGCAGCAGACAGATGTGACATAGAGGAGACACAGACACGTGAATAAAGAACATAAAAAAATAGACAATAAATATTGTGAAAATATACAAACTGGTGTCCAAATGCATGTCCTCAGTTTGACTACTGAATGAAAAGTACGTGTTTTGACCACATGGGGGCGACAGGTCTCTTAAAAACAAAGGCAAACTTTCCTTGAAAGCAAAAGTAACATCAAAGGGGAAGCGGATGAAGGGCAATTAATTAAAAAAAGTAAATGATGGCTATTGGCCTCAATCCAGAAAATTATGCCAATTATGCTGTTCAGAAAAAAAGTGATAAACAGTCAAATCATTATTTAAATAAGAAATGCTAATAGTTTAAAGGTGCAGTAAACAAATGCACAAGTCTTAAATAATGTCTTTTTGAGGATAAAACAGGTTCGTGTACAGTGACTTCATCAGTTTACCACAATGAGGTGTTGGTGTGGAAAACACATTTTGTTCAGAGTCACTGCTTTTGGCGCATGATATATTGCAAAACAATACAATATGCTAATTTACATTCACAGCTCACAGCTCTGCTGACGGGCTGACAATGCAGCGTGTGCCGGAACCTCGCTCATACTTGATGATCGACTGTGTTCGACCCCAGAGAAGGGTTAAGGAAATACAGAGACGCACACACACGGCACAGATTGAACAGATTGAAGTCGCACCGCTAATCCCTCCGTCCGTGTGAGGAGATGCCTAATTCTCAGATGGAGCCGAGCAGGTGGGGAGCAAGGACGCGGAGCGGAGATGTGGGAGGGCAGCGACGTGAACACTGATAATCAATGCAACAAGCTAGCGCTGAATAGCAAATCAGAGTGGGTGGACAATCCTCCACACCAACACGCGCTCACACACCGCAGACACACAGAACAAACAGATGGTTGGAGGAGAAGTGTGGTCAGCAGCGGAGAAAAAAGGTGACATTCTCTATGGTAATGGCCAAGTTCTCCTGTCAGACTCAGCTCGTCTTAAAGGGCAAAAGCAGGGCGAACAGAGGAAGTGCTTATCAGAACGGAGCGATGGGAGGTAGAAGCAGGAGCAGATAAGCGTTAGAATAACTTTTACAGTGACCTTAAGTCTGGAAAAATGCTGAAGTTTGTTGGCAAAGAAATCCGACACACATTCCTCATTGTCTGTGACATTAACGAGTCAATTAAAAGGCAACCGATACAAATCACATTGTGTTTCTACATCAGCTGCATGTATTGCATATTAATCCTGCTGGAAATATTCCCCATGGCGCGATCAGGTCGATCAGCCCAAGGAAAACAGCATTTATTATGTTCTGACAGCTGGCTACAAATGGATGAGCTGTGTGTTACTTTCAGCTGCCAGTAGCCTTAAAATACTAAATTCTCCACACCTACGCGTGCAGTAAGCAATCATAAACCTAGAGGTAAGACGCTGAAGGGGCTTCGCTGGATAAACAAAGATGAGAGGAGAAATGTGTGACAATAAAAAAAAGCCTACAATAGGAATGAGAAGAAGTAACACAGTAGTGAGTGTCCTCCGTAATGTCACGGACACCACGATCACCAAACCCACTTAACATGTAGATAGCTCAGTGAAAGCGTGTGTCACAGTGTCCTCTCGCTGTATGACAATGTGAGAGGAAGAAGCTATAAATATAAAGGCAGAGGTGGCTCCTTGGTTACGAGAGGGTGGAGTCAGGTGGAGGAGCTGTGATGTGATGAAAGTCATTAAAGTGGAGAGATGCTTGTGACTGAGACAGGGAGCGGCCGGGGACAAAGAGGCACTCGGCACAAATTACAGCTGCTACAGTGAAGGAGTGAAAGGCTCCATGAGCTCGATGCATCTGCACGAGATGAGACGGACAGTGGCTCTGACACTCCCTGCTCAGCGTCCCGCCGGCAGAAGCTGTGAGCTCTATGGAAATGCAGCTAGCAGCCAGCTCGCCGCCGCTAGGCTAGCGCGCGTCTCCATGGAAACACAAGCATCTTTACAAATGAACTGCACAGAAAGCTTCCAAAGTAACCTTGAAGACAGAAAGCAAACGCTGTGATGTGCACAAGACATGAGACCAGACCAAAAGTCTTTCATTTCAAATAACCAACATTGATTCATTCTTAATAAAATGTTTCTGGTTTTAGGAGATTCATTATTTGAAACTCTTCAACTGGCCACATGGTCGCACCTGTACATTCTCGTGATTGGCCCTGTACTGGTCCTTCAGCGCTGACGTCCTCGCCCCCTCCTCGCGTCTCACCCCCTTGTCTCTCTTCACATCGGGGCTCCAGAAGCTGACGCTGTTGATGCCGGGGCCCGTCCTCGCGTCCCTCCCCTCGTCCAGCTCTCTCCTCAGGCTGTCGTTCTCCCGCTGCAGCTCCCTCAGCTGCGCCTGCAGATCGAAGGCGGGCTCCTCTCCGCGTCCTGCAGAATCCGGCGCCTGTGGATGCCTCCCAGACTGGCGACGCAAACTGGAAGTCCTTGCAGAAAGGGCGTGGTCTCTATGGGAGTCGGACGCGTGATGCAGCCCAGAGGTGGTGATGTTGGGGCTGCTCCCTGTAGCGGTGGTCCGGCCGGTGTAGGAGGAGCGGCTGGTGCTCCTGTCCAGCGTCATGGTGCCTTTAGGGTAGCCTCCAGACGGTTCCAGGGAGTCGCGCTCACTGGGGTACATGGTGCCTGAGGTGGCATAGGCAGCGCTCAGCGACTGGATGTTCTCCATGGACAGGGTTTTACCGCCAGGTGCTGTGGCTGAACCATGACTCGCGCCTTTGGCTGCTGCAGGTTTGCTCCTTGAACTCGGCCTCGACACCGACCCTTGACCTCCAGCCGCCTTGGACGCGGGTGCGGGCGGGCCCCCCGACACCGAGCCTGGTTCCAACCCCGAGCGGCACCCTGGCGTTGAGCCGAGAGTCTGTTTGCCTTTGCCCTGTTTAGACCTGGAGAAGCGCGAATGAGCCGCGCTGCCGTCCGCGTGCGCGCTGCTCTTCTGCCCGACGGACAGCCTGCTCTGCGCTGGCTTGGCTCTGATGTTTAAAGGCATCTTTATATGGCCTATCTGGACGTGGATGAAACTGTTAAAAACTTTGTTGGTAATGAATAGCAAGGTTCAGAATTGAGGCCTCTTCCCAGCCTCCACCTTCTCATCTGTTCATGGCTGATGTTTTAGAGCTTGGGTCTTATTTAGTCCTATGAGAGCAGCTTCCACCGTCGACTGCACAGCTCACAAGCACCGAGGCTGCAGGTCCTGGGGTTTCAGCTGCAGTGCAGAGCATCGTGAACTCTAGACAAGCAGAATTAGAATCATATTAAATAAAACATGATCATCTTAATTAGTTACAGTTTTACAATAATATGAACAAGGATAGAAATGTTTCACACTGTATTTGTTTAAATATGTTATGTTCAAAGGCATTTTTTCAAAAAAAGCTTCTAACAACCATAACGTGTTTACTTCTCACGTTACAAATGCTGGTCCTTGTCTAAATTGCAATTAGTAAAGGTCTAAGAGCTGGAGCCGTTCAGGACCTTGGACAGCACTAAACCCACTCAAACTAAATTTGGAGGAAAGGACAGTCCAAAGCAAACATTTTGTAATTGGCTACAGCCCCGACAGACTGAGGGAATCAGAAGCCCCATCTCTATCTACCAGCCTGAGGGGCGCCTGCAAATTCATCACCAATCATTATCAGGCTGTACACCTCAGGCTGCAACACAGGACAAATTTAGACGCTCGGAATTTAGGCTAGAACACATAAGTAGAGCATGTTAAGACTGGGCACATATACTGTAAGTGTAATAACGACATGTATGCGTGTGTAGGTG
This sequence comes from Betta splendens, assembly GCF_900634795.4. Classification (NCBI taxonomy): domain Eukaryota; kingdom Metazoa; phylum Chordata; class Actinopteri; order Anabantiformes; family Osphronemidae; genus Betta; species Betta splendens. The sequence goes on along the minus strand of NC_040887.2, from coordinate 3,425,742 downwards.
GTACAAAGTGTGTGCGCAGACGTGTTTGTTGCCTTCGAGATGTTTCAAAGCAACAATCTATTACATGTATGTAAAAAACACCCTGTGGGTTATCAAAGTGACCACAAGCCATTTTCATCATACATCAGATATTGAGGACTGTCTGCAAAGCAGAGGCAAATCCAGATCATAATCCCTCCTCTAATCTGAGAGGATTGGACCCTGGGAGTCACTGCACAGAATGCAACGGAGAGATTGGGTAAGTCCGCTTGTCTGTCATAACGTAGCCGTCAATCCCGTGTCCATCACTGTTTTAGACAATGAATTTAGCCCCGTGCCAGCAACGGCACCAGCGGTTATGCATAATGCTGTTCCAGCAGTTGAACAATTACGCATCAGTTACAATGGATTTAGAATGAACTACGACACAGCGGTTCGTTGGCGTTTCAAAAGAGGAAGCCTGAAAACATTTAGTCTGCTTTGTTTCAATTAATACGGAAAAGGGATGTTGGACAAGTTAATGCAGCTCGTTTGTCCATGCGCAAGTTTACGCAGCTAAACTGTCTCGTCAAGCCCAACTCAACAAGCAACACACAAATGAATGCACGCATATACACACACACCACTACTACGAGCGAACCGCTTGGCTTCGCCGGCTGCCAAGCCCCAGCACTCACAGCACTACTTAGTTGGCAGCCAGCTGTGGCCGCGAGGAGTCACCGCCCAAGCTGCAATGGCATGACTCCGCGCGATGGTTCGCTGCAGGAGCCCGTCTCTGAGCGTCGGCACGCCGCCACCTGACGCGTCCACCGCCACGGCATCACCCACCGCGTCCCACGAGCGGCGCGAGCGGCACGGCCGTGGTGCGTGTGAGCGGCCAGCATGGACACAGTAACTCTACTACGGCCATCGCATGAGGGATTAGTTTCTTGCTCATATGCACAAGGCTACATGGGTTCCGGCTACTACCTTACATAATAATTAAGCTTCCACGCAAACTGAAAGCGCACACTTGTTTTTAAATAATGCTTCCGGAACGGAGGCACGGAGTCCGCGGTGCGCGCGGCGCGCGTCCTTGCTTACCGGACAGGCGGCTCTCCATCACCGCGTCCCGGCTCTACCCTCTCCGACCTCGGCGCAGGCTCCATGATATCATCGGCTCAGCTCTCTTCTGACCTGTCCTGTCAACGGGCCCGCGGGAGCGCGCTTTGCCAAGATGATAGAGCGCGCTCCCGTAAGCCGTGCGCTGGGGCAGCGCGAACGGCGACGAATGGAGGGTTTCATGCGAGAGCACCTACACGAGGCACCTGCGAGGATTTAACGGCACGAAGCCAATGAATCTATTGTACAATGCAAACAGAAGCAAATACATTAAACCGTTCCAGTCATATTTGCACAGACACATATTTTCTGACAGTCAGAAACGTAATCCCATGAGAGGAAATTGCTTTTGGGTATAAAGACCTGAACCAAAATGACATCTAACGATTGGATAAAGTCACAACTTGGCCCCAGAACAGGTGAAAGAACAAGGTTGGTCACTAAAAACTAGCTTTGTCACAACTTATAATCACATGTTTTTCAGGTGGTGTTTTCAGATTAGAACACAAAAATGAAACTGAGTGAATGAGTTCACGGGCGGCGCCAACATAAAGTACAACAGGAGAACAGGTTTATTTTTAAGATGGAAAATACTTGGCCCACCCGAATAGTTTATGGTTTGTTCACTTTTACCTGAAGTGTCTTTGTGTAGCACCAGTCCCACTTGTTTTTTCCAGGTGACTTTCCAACCGTTGAATGACTGTCACTAATGTAAGAATTATTCACCAGTTTCACTTCCTCTGTAAGCGTTTACAAAGAGAACTGAAATTTAAGAGCACAGACGGTGTTTTATACACATAGTTACTCTCCAATCCTCCTATACTTGTAATACTTGTATTGTCCAATAAAAAAATTATCAATGTGTTTATTTGACCCTTTTTATGTTCCACAAAAGCACTGAATTTAACAGTAAATCTTTACATCATTGACTTAAGATTTTAATTCAAAATCACGATAGTTACATATTTACACATTAATCAAATATTATTGTGTGTGTAATACAGTGTATCATAGGTTATGTTTTCCAAAAAAAAGCATATGGAAAGTCAGAAAACGTGACTCACTGAGGTTCCTCTATAAGCAGGTCAAATAAAACTTTCACTCATGTTGTGGTCATAAAATTTGAAATTATCTGACGACAGAGCTGTCCTCATTCGATTCCAGAAAAGAGGCTGGGCCCTGGGATTTCTTGGCCATGACAAGACAGATTTTTTGCACAGCCTCTTCCTGAGCTGAAGGTACTTCAGTTTGGGAAACAACTCATCCAACAGAACCAGCACAGCTGTATCCACCTTGAATGGGAAAGGTCAGAGACGTTATTAGTAACACATTGCAACCAGTCAGAGGCGAGACTGAAGTTAGAAGTATATTTTACTAACCTTCTCATCCAGAAGCCGCTGCTGGACCATGAAGAAAGCCTGACGGATCACACCGTTCACTGTCTCGCCACTGTTGGATCCACTGGACAGCACAAACACGGTCTTTACACTGTTATAAACAGCTTTATGAAGATTCTCAATACATGAAAGACCAAGAATCCAGTCCCTCTCCTCCAAACACAGATGAAATCTTCTATGGCCCAGGTTTTCCAGATTGACAGTTAGCTCATTGTAGACCCATTCCCTCACCGCTTGGTTCCTGGTGTCAAACACCACAAATGCATCGTAGTGATGAGGTGAGTCGGTGCCTGCCAGCTGGGAGTAGCCTTTATGTCCTGCCCAGAGCACATGCAGGCAGTACCACACATCCCAGCCATAGAGATGCTTCAGCAGGGGCAGAACAGTCAGTGCCACAGCAAGGAAGGAGCTGACGAGGAAGGCCAAGCTGCCATATATGTCCTGGCAGGAACGCTGGTCCATAGACAGTAGGCTCTGCCCCAGCTGAGACTGGGGGTATTCACAAAGGATGTATTTGGTGAGATAGGGAATGTGCACCGGAGTGGTGCGCAGAAAGTCAGCAAACCAGGACGTATCACAGTCGCATTTAAAGGGGTTGGCATGTAGGGTGAGCTTTTGAAGGGCGCTACCATTTCTGAAGGGAGCAGGGAGAAACTGGCGGTTCAACTCTATGATCTGATTGTGGCTGAGATACAGATATCGCAAGGATTTTGCTTCCTTAAAGAAATCCTGAGGAATAAAACTGAAGCGATTGTGACTAAGGTCCAAGAATGAAAATTTTTCTCCAAAATCAATTATGGAAGGGGATAAATAATAGAGTTCATTTTGACTGAGGTCCAGGTGGCGTAAGCTTGTAAGTGCTGAGATGTTTTGCCAGGGGAAATAATTTAGCCCATTGCTACTGATCCTGAGGGCTTCGATGCTTCCTGGGAGGTTACTCAGTACCTCTGGCGAGATGGACTTCAGGTCATTGTTGGAAATGTCCAGGTAGAGCAGGTTTGTCAGGTTTTGGAAGAAATGAGTGTACTTGTTGTTATCAGAATCCCACATGATGTTTAGCTGGTTTCCATAGAAGTAGAGGAACCTCAGAGAACTGCTGACCAGCCTTTGATCTATTCTCATCCCAATGCCATTGTTTGCCAGACTGAGAACTGTCAAGTTTTTGAGATGTTGAAGGAACTCAAAACGGTGACCCATGCCTCTCATTCTGAAGTGAAAGTCGTTATTACTAATGTCTAATACCTTCAGAGTGGCATCAAGCTCGCCGAAAGCATCATTATAATAAAGATCAAGCCGATTGTAGGACAGATTTAGATAAACTAAATGCTTCATGCCGTCAAACACTCCCATTTTCAGCGCCTGGTTCATGTAATTGAAGGAAAGGTCTAGGCAGACAGTGTTCTCCATGCCTACAAACACATCTTTTTTAAGGGATAAGATGTCATTTTGAGACAAGTCCACTGTTAATTGACGGTGACAGAAATAATCCTTCAAGGCCCACGGGGATGGAAAGCGTGACGGATCAACCCGCAACAGTTCCAGGACTTCTGATTTGCGGGACTCCCGGATGTCATTTCCAGCGGTGTCTTCTCGATCCCTCACAATTTGAGGTTGGTCGTGGGACTCCTGCGTGTAAATGTTCTGATTTTGACAACTTCCCTGTGTGCCAACTTCAGATGGTGAAGTAAAGCAGCATGGAAGGAAACTAAGCATGTTTTGGGAGAGGTCGATGTAGGCGAGAGACGGCAACTGCGTCAGAGCCGTCAGGTTAAATGCATTAATAAAGTTCATTCTCAGCTCTAGTTTCTTCAGGTTTTGAAGTTTGGACAAAACATTAACGCTCTCGGTTGAAAGCTTGTGGAAAAAGTTGCCAGTCAGAAGAAGATATTCTAGACCCGATATGTTGCCAATAAGTGGGGAGAGAGTGAGCGTTTCATACGTTTTCAGTGGTTCATAGTTGTAGATGAGGCTGATCCAGCTGAGGCCCGTCAGCTCTGAGAAGAAGGTACCATATTGTATTGCATGAATCAGGAGGTTGTCGGAGACATCCAATCGCTTTAAATTCTTCAGTGGTCTGAAAAAGCCCTGTGGAAATGTTTTTAGGGAGTTTCCACGCAAGCTTAAGAAGGTGATGGAGCTGTTCTCAGCGTAGAGGGAGTCCGGATGTAAGAGTAGAGAGCGATTTTGTGGGCAAGGGAAGCAGGGCCTCGCTGCATGGTCACAACGCTGGCAGTTCCACTCTAGGTTTAAATCACGGAGGGTAGCCATGTTGGCGAATGCCCGATCTGGGATCTCTGTGATTGTGTTCTCTCTTAGGTCCAGCAGCTCCAGTGAGGCTGGTAGTCCTGTAGGAATGCCTGTCAAGTTATTATACCCTAGTGTGAGATTTTTTAGATTCGGGAGCTCTCTGAAAACCGTCTCATTGATGTAAAAGGACTGGTTGCAAGGATTTGCATAAAAGCAATTCTTAGAGAGAAAGAGAGCTTGGAGATTTGGTGTTTTCAGTGGCTCCACAATGTGGAAGATGCGATTATTCTGAAGATCGAGAACCCTCAGGCTTTGCGGTAACCACGGTATAGAAGTGAGGCTGTTTCCTGACAGATAGAGAGTCGTAAGCTTCAGGAGGCTCCTGAAAGCGTTGTGGTGAATTAGCACTTTGCATGAGCGGTCGTCCAGGGCTCTCAGACGGCCCGGTTCACAGTTGCCCATCATTTTTAGCGCTTTAAGGTTTGGCAAATCTTCAAACACATGCTCCCGCACGTGCCGTATTTTAGTTCGACTTAGACTCAACGACACCACGGTCGTGGACTTCATGGCGGGGACATGCCTGATCGGTCTGTCGCTGCAGTCAACTACAGTGGCATTCACATCAGTATCACATGGAAAGAAGATGATATTTATGCTGCTCACGAACAACAAAAGCTGCGAAAAGATGATTGTTTTTAACAGATCCTGAAAAAAGAAACAAATATAAATATTCAGATGTGGCCTTAATAGATAAATTAACCAGGCTATTTCAATTTATATAGTAGAAGATATAAAAAAATATCAGACATAATCTGTTAATCTATATTTTACATATACAGTAACTGCTCCTCAAAAAATGTGTGGTTTGTTCAAGGTTTTTTAAACATAGGTTCTTAAAACTTTACTACACTAAACTATTACACATATTTAATGGTACAGTAGAATATGTCAACGTACTTACCATAGCATGTACGTTCAAATTCACATTATCAGCCACATGAAGCCATCGTTATCCAGCTGCAAATGAACTAAACGGCTTGCTCTGCACTGACAAGAAACTGGATGCTGTACATGTATGAAGAAGTGAAAGCATGTGGCCAAAGTTACAGTAGTCTGATGCAAATCATGTGACCAATCCAACAGAGACAATGTCTCAAATGATTTACTAACTAAAAGGTACCTAAATATCACTTTATATAATTAGGACATCATTTAATATGTTAATGTTTTAGTTTTCCAATTGTACTGAGATGCCAAAAAAGGTCAGAGGGGTTTTCCATTGGTGGAAAAAGAAAAACATAGGGGAAGTAAAATATTACTAAATAAACTGTTTCAAACGTCAGTTTCAATCATCTAACAAACCCCACAATAAAATATAATTTTACAATCACTTTATTTGCACAGTATCGTGAAACCAAGTTGACTGATTTAACCCAGACAGTAAGCATAGAAAATGATCAGTTACCTTTATATATTCAATTTTTTAACACACAAAAAGCCCACAATTTTATCTGCTCAAACTGAGACTAATGATTTAAAGAAAAGACAAATGTAAAGTGTATTAAAACTGCTTGTATTCAAGTACAGGGTTAAAACAATTCTTTCCCATCTCCCACTGAAAGTTTCTGTGGCAACAGAAAAACTACATAAGTAAATCAACGTGTGTTATACTTGGACCACATTCAATGCTTTGGCTTCGGATTGGACATCACATTGTCATTGAAACAGGAACATACCTCTTACACACAGTAGAGTTTTTCCTGGCAGTAATTACAGCATTAACACACTACTATGTATTTATTTACCATCAGAGACTCAAGTGTTGAATTATCCACAGAGCGATGTTCATGAAGCCATCAGACTCTGCATCCACCTTGGACAGAGAGTGGTTGTTGCCTGGGTACCACAGCAACCTACAACACACAAAGAATATTAGTGAATGGACAATAAAAGCACTGTTATCCAGTGTGTATCTGACATAACCAAATACTCAGACAAGCTGCTTACCGGACTGGGACCTGCTTTGACTTCAGGGCTCTGTAATATTCAATTCCTTGCTTGTTAGGTACACGCTTGTCATCTTCCCCCAAGGTAAGCAGTACTGGTGTCTGTACCTAGATTAAAAATCACTTTAGATTACTTCACTGTGCAACAATGGCTGTAAAGTCATATACAGTACACACAGGAATATTGCACAGCTGTGTCCATCTTCAGACCTGTGCGACATGTGCAATGGGTGATATTTTCAACATCTGTCCATAAACAGCGGGGTCAAGTAAAGACTCTGTGTTGTAGTCAAAGCCAGCTTCCACCAAGCACCTGCAAAAATGTAAACATTAACAGAAGACATTTTTATAATAGACTTATAATAGACATTTTGTTCCTGCTGGGTTTGGAGGCATTACTGAACTTTGCAGACAGACCTGAAGGGAAACATTCCTTAAATTCTACTTGCTTGTTTACAGCTGTCAGAGTCAAACATTAGGGATGATGATAAAACCCAGCAGGTGTGTATGCATGCACATGCATGTATGCATGCTCATAAAAACAGTCTCCAAATGTGAGCAAAAGTACAAAACAAAAAGGGCAGCACATACCAGTCAGGGATGTCTGTGCTGCCAACCATAGAGGCAAAGTTGGTGACAGGGTTACGAGCCACACATGCCTTATAAAAACCTGGGTACTGGCCAATCAGGTGACACACCAAGAAGCCACCGTGGGAGCCCCCAGACAATGCCAGCTTCTGTGGGTCAAACTCACCACTTTTCAGTGTACTTTCAACAGCAAACTGGTGGAAAAAAAAAAAGGGAAAATCTGATGGAGAACATTAAAAAGCACATAATATATACATACAAATATAAAAAGGTTCCATAACACAAGACTAAAAAGGTCATTTTAGAGCTAATGCATTTTTTCACTCTGAGCGAGCTCTTACGTGCACATCTTTAACATCCTGGTTGCCAACATTGCCTGGTAATGACAGGATATTATCCTGTCCGAACCCGAGTGATCCACGATAGTTCACTGGGAGAAGAATAAAGCAAACAGATAGCATTAATATACGACTGTGTTATATATGCTGATCAGTTCTAATAAACATTGTTGAAGTGGGTTAAAGTCAGAACCCATGGAGGGTAGCCAAAATGTCTGTGGCATCGGTGACCACATCATAGTTTCCGTCAGATGTCAAACATAGGCATCAAATTTATGTAAAATTTCCTCAACCTTCCTCAACAACACAAAAAATCTCACTACCAAGACGTTCAAACTTTAACTTACCCAGTAATATAGCAAAACCCATTCTGCACAGCACAGCGGACGACAGAAACCACTCAGCAACAATTACTGAGTGAGGCCCTCCTAAAGAAACAAACAGGTTATGTTGATACAGGTTGACACTTGGCATAAAAACCTATCAGAGTCTTAGTAATGTTACTTGTATGAAGATTTGCAAAACTGAATCTGAAAAGGAGAACCATACTGCAGGTATATAAGCTGTGATACAAAAGGCTGTTCTTAGTTTTAAGAATTTAATTAAATAATCTGCCACTGAGAACATTGCCATAGCAACCACAGATGGCATGCCAATCTAAAGCTGAACAGATCAGAAATCACAGGTTCAGAGCTAAAAATAAACTCATTTACTGTTTTTTTTTTTATTTTACACTGAGTGTTTATTTTTTTAGCACTAGAAAAACAAATAATGGCTGCAGATTTGCAATGAGAGTAACCAACCATGAGGAGAGACAATAAGAGGCAGCTTCACTCCATCCTTCACCTCCTTTGGTTTGACCAATAAGGCTTCAAAATCAAGCCCAGCTGAAACGCAAAACCATTTGTTAAACAACAGTCACTCAGACAACACAATGTTTTCAACCAATGTGTTAGTTATCCATTTATTTATCCATCCAAAGTAGCTTCAGTTATTATTAATTTGTACAAACATGTACACCAATGAACTTCCCAACTACTGCTTGCTTTTCTTGTTTACTAGGTACTGAAACACTTTTATTCTTACGGTATTGGCTGTTGTCTTGCTCTGGGGGAGGGGTGAAAGTCAAGATCTGCCAATCAATGTCTGGCAATATCTGAGAGTCTTCCAAAGTAACCCACATGACTTCATCCTCAGAATCTCTGGCAGGAAGGAACCCAACCCTCTGCACATACATGTGACATGATAAGAGATAACAGATTTTATTTTTGTAATGACACATTAAAATGTAAGTCATTAATCTTAATGATAATGCTGAACCTACCAGGCTTGGAGGGCGGTTTGGAGAGGAGCAGCAGACCACCATGAGATCTCTTTCTATGTTCAGCAGGCACCAGTTACCAGCATCTGACTCTGTATACAAAACATTTTTAATATGAGAGAAGTAACACAATGAAATGCAATAATAAAATATCAATGTCAATAAACAACACTGTCTAGAGCCGAGCTAATAAATGTGTCTGCTAACTCACTTGAAGTCAGTGAGGTGACATTCCCTGTGCTTGTGTCTATGACCAACAACTCCTACAAAGAAAAGCAAGAACTGGTTTTCCACAATCAGGAAGATAACAATATTTTTATTTCAGCACAAACTATAAATTCGTCAGTACCATTTCCCGAAAGTTTACAATACCTTGCGGCTACGCTGAGGAGAAGCAACAACAATGCGCTGGCTGTCAGCTGACCAGCATTGAGGGGACAACTGAGAACTGTAGATACCAGTAAAGCCATCTGTAGGGTCACACCAACACACACAATCACAAACACTTCTGGTAAAACTGGAATAACTAACTAATCAAGGTGTGACTGTAAATAATTCTTTACCTTCTTTGGGTCGCTTTACCACATCCACTACCACTGAGGTTTTCTGAGTATACCAGTCATACTGGAAGTTAAAAAAAATAATAATAACAAATTATTATATATATATATATATATATATATATATATATATATATATATATATATATATATATATATATATATATATATATATATATATATATATATATATATATATATATATATAAGAATCTGTGTTTACTGCCTAATTATTAATTGTGTAATTAATTGCCTCCCCACAAAGACGAATAATTGCCATTTTGTCTGAAACCAATTCAACTACAGACACTACAGACACTTTGTCTGAAACCAATTCAACTACAGACACTTTTGTAGTCATTTCTGTTATCTTAACGAAAGGGATTGTGTTTAGATGACACTTTACTCTGTCTCACCATACACAGCCTGCTGCACTGCATGTGTGGCCCATAGATGGAACATTCCAGATAAACAATACGACATTGGTCTGGGCTTAGCCTGGGGGAGGACACTGCATTGGTCCCTGATGACAGCTGCTCTGAGGAACACAACACACACACACACACACACACACACACACACACACACACACACACACACACACACACACACACACACACACACACACACACACACAGTGTAAAATACACTAAAGTGGTGCATTTAGTGCAGGATCATCAACAAGCCACATCCTAATGGAACTGGTTCAAGTTCACTTACCACAGTTCCCACCAGTAAGATTTACGTAAAACAAAGATGACCTGACAAAGAAATAACAAAAATTAAAGACTTCAAATCAATGAGCTTTTCATGTTCAGATTTAATTTAATTATCACCTTCGGTTTGGGCAGTACTTTAGACCAAGTCTAAAAGGCTCATGCCACCACCCTACAAACACCACCCCTGTGTCACCTGGAGCCCAAAAGGCCTGACAGACATGGACAGCAAGAACAAAACAGAATATATATATATTAAAACTTCGCAATACCACAATAAATCCATTTATTATTGCAGGAACAGAACTACTAACCTGTCCAGGTGAGATATTTTCAGGCACACCTTCCAACACAGAAACGTTGTCACCCTCAATGTCCAAAACACAAAGCACTGGACTGCTCTTACCACACAGGGCCTCTCCCCAGTCCTCATGGTAGGCGAACTGCTCCCCCTGCAGGAACAAAACAGCAAAAACACTATTCATCCATCCAGCTAGAGTGACCTTATAGGAGAATGCAGAATTACAAATGCTAATAAATAAAATGTTGTGTGTTTCATAAAATATTAACTTCATTTACTTTTAGAGCCTCTTTTTTCTCCACTCTCATCGTCTCTTCTTCATCACCGACAGAAGACAACTCTGGTGACTCAGTCTTCAAACATGAAATTGAGAAAAAAATTGAACCCAACCACAGTAGGTAACAATTAACATAACTGAAGTGGTAACGTATAGGGAGCAAGAGAGATGATGAATTCCTGACAGACCTGAAAGAAAGATTCAGTCTTGGGTCGCTTCCTCTCTGCTACATACAGGAGGTGGGTTTCAGAGTGGGACCAAACCAAGGATCCAAACTGGTCTAAAAGATTTAAGACAATATAATTGACTCCTGCAGTGATACAAGTAAAATGCAAAACATGCAAATAAAAAGTTGAATTCACGTACCATCTTCATAGACTTTGCCGTGCTTGTTCAAGGCAGACAAATTCACACTTTTCATTTTAATGTTCTTACTCCAAATCTGTAATGTCATAAAAAATCAATAGAAAAAAAAGAAACAAAACATTTCATGAATTTTAAACTATTGTAGAAAACGTAACTGAACTCAAAATCAGCACTTTACAGAGTTCAATGAAAATGTGACTCTGAGCTGGTTTATAACCAGACAGACACAGACCTCCAGAAACTGTTTGTCCTCTCCTTTGATTGTGCACTCCCTGACAACGGCCTTCATGTCACCTGAGGGCGAATCCTTACTAAGCACCCTGGCAGGGGAAACAAAGGCACAGGTGAGATGCTGTGGTTCACACTGTTCAGGGTTATGTCTTGTGCAGCCGCCAAATAAAATGAAGCCATGTCTACATACTCTCCTTTAATCTCAGTGCAGTTTCCTGAGGCTCCAGAGTAGACGACCGACTTGTCATCGTGGAACACAATGTACTGGCGGCAGAACTTGACGTTCTCATTCCTTTCCAGATCACGCTGACTCCATTCTGCAAACAAAACAAATTAATTATATATAATTAATTTTGAATTAGCTGTTGAAACAATATGCAGAGACATCATTCTACATCGAGCCACTGATCTACCTGTGTAGATGTTGCTATATTTTCCTCCATACTGTGAAGTAATGACAGGTCCCACATCGGCTCGACTCAGAGAAGGGAAGAGACTGATTTCTTTGTAGAGTCTGGCAATCTCCCCAGGGCTGGTAACCACCTGACAACGAGCGGCAGAACGACTCACACTGCGTGTCAGAGACGCACACTGTCTCACTGCGAACAATGCTTTACTCATTTTATGAAGGAGGCTACGCGACGTTAGCGAGCCTTCTACGGCGTTAAATCTGTAATATCAAGCTTTAGCTCGATTCTCTACCAAAACGAGAAGTCACTAAATAAACAGGGGAACCGCGTCTTTATACAAATCCACCATTCGTGATGGTGAAAGTAACACAGCTCAAAGTCTAGTTTGTTTCTCGCATTGTTTTCACTTTGACCAGGAACTTCTTCAACCGAAGCAGTCCGTCTGCTAGCTTGACGCAGCTTGGCTAACGTATTTTAGTTCCTTACAGTGACAGTGGTTAACGACAGCTACAGACATAGGCAAATTGTATTTAATGTTTATTGTTTTTAGTATGGTCCATAACTGTGGAATAGCAATTTATATTTAATTAGACATGTATTACCTGTGAATCCATGTCTGAGTCTGTGCGTGTCGCTGCTTTGCAAATGCCAAACCGTTAAAAGCACAATGGAGAGTTTGTCCCGGTTTAACCCCGGCAAATCAACCGCATACAGTTTCCTGTTAAAAAATAAAACCAAACCATAATAATCTAAAACAACTAGAGTCAATGATCAATTAATGAATAAACAATGCAAATGTACATTAATAATATTAATACACAGTAAGAGTTAAACGTGTTGGAGTGTTATAAACCATATATAAGTTTATTTAAAGCACAATATGCGTACATTTATTTTGTAGAAAAATTTACAGGAAGACGAATAAAATAAGTAAGCTTTAACGCACTGTATGCAATTTACATTGGCCGGTTATAGTTACTGGTTTAAAAGCAATTTCTCTTCAGGAACAGTGATACACATCTTTTGACGAGATGTGTAAGAAAAACGTTTGTCACTTCATTAATGACATGTACCATAGTCGCCCTGACCGTCAGCTGAGGTAGGTGGGGTCACAAAGAGCCAAGATGGCTGACTTTGAGGAGCCGCTGTCAGATGAGGAGAAGGTTTGGGGACTATTTATTCTTAGTATACTGTCACTTTTCTAGTTTGTAGATTTACCCTGGTTATATGTTGGGATCAACTAAGAACCAAGTCTTGTTAAGACGATGACAATTTCTACTCGCCGCTCGAAATGAGAAACTTGGGTGTTTTAGCTGCCATTAGCCAACTAGCCAATGCTAGTTAAAGCTCACGGCGTGAGGTGGCTAGCTGCTGAATCCAACACTCAGAGAGCTGTACACTTGCGCTGAAAACTTTGCAGTGGTTGTAAATGGACTGGAAAGTACCAACGCCGACGTCTAAAAGTTGTTTTCTACCCTACTTTGCAGTCGTTGCAGTGTGAGCTACGTATTCCTCGCGTTAGCTAACGATAGCGGCTAACGTTACTTGGCTTTGGATTTCTGGGTCAAACAGATTCAGTTGCAGCTCAAAGCCTCGCATAGCTTGACATCAGGACATGGCAGTCGATCGTTCAGATGGAGCCTGATAGTGACACCATTCGTGCTTCCACTGTCAGCTGGATTTGTATCCAAAGCTGGAATTATCACGAATGACGGGCAGAGTTAGTGACTTGTTTATAAGTTTCTGGGAAAGGAAGGCGAATTAAAATTGCCGTGTAGTCACTAATACTAATACAATTTTAGCATGTTTTAAAACCAAACAAGTGGCTACATTCTTTTGATAAAAATCAAGAAACACCTAAGACCTGTTGGCAAACAAGTAAATGAAGCCAAGGCTGTGCCATTATTTGTAGACATGGCACATAGTCCAGACATGGGGTGGTGCACTGCAGCTGTCTGAAGATCATTGTTTTGTAGTACGACTTACTTCTAGCTTTTATTGTAACTTACTGACCTCTTTTCTATAAATTAAGTTCCTAATAGCCTGGGGCATTAATTTAAACAATGACTGCCGGAAAAGAGTATGTGTTGCAAAACCACACCTTATTATGCATCTATGACATTATAAAGGTCACACCCAGATATTACACTACAAAGTAATCAAGGGATTTTTTCAACTTTTTAATCTGTTTTATTATATACTTTATTAACAAATATCTTTCTTTAAGTTGTTACAGTTGTATTTGTGGTGAATGATGATGTTATTTCTGCTTCCATAGGTCCGCATAGCGGCCAACTTTGTGACCCATGCTCCCCCAGGAGAGTTCAATGAGGTCTTCAATGGTGAGAGTCATGTTCTTCATGCATTGCAACAGACTGTACCACTTAGTTTATTTTAGTGTGACACAAACAATGGTTTGGTTATTCTCTTGCTAGATGTGCGGCTTCTTCTTAACAATGACAACCTGCTTAGGGAGGGGGCTTCACAGTAAGTAAAACTTATTGTTAACCTATGTCAGAAATATGTACCATTTTTATAGTTTACACACTATAGGCCCAAATGAGGCAACTTAATTGTGAAGTGAGGTTTGTTGTTGTTGTTGTTGTTGTTGTTGTTGTTGTTGTTGTTGTTGTTGTTGTTGTTGTTGTTGTTGTTGTTGTAGTACAGTGTGTATTGCAAGCAGGGTGCAAGTTCTGTGGTGAAAGCATTTTAATGTCACATGATAAAGGCCTTATATAAATTGGTTTCTATTCTGTTTGCACAGCTCCTTTGCCCAGTACAACATGGATCAGTTTACACCTGCCAAACTGGAAGGTTACGAAGAACCGGTATGCTTCATTTTTTTAATCTACTCATATTTGTTTTCAAGTTATTGTCAGAACCAGACTTCTTATGTCTTTCTCCCTATTTAGGTGCTAATTACAGAGCATGGTGACTTAGGTCAAGGACGTTTCCTGGATCCCCGCAACCATTTGTCGTTTCGCTTTGACCACCTAAGAAAAGAGGTGAGCGATGTGCAGCCATATGAAGGAGAGATGGCCCTGAGGAGTTGGAGGGATGCCTGTGATACTGCCCTTAGTGCCTACGTTAAAGAGCACTACCCTACTGGAGTCAGCACAGTAAGGCATACAAAGACACTGTAAAATCTAATCATTTTTAAAAGAAAATTGCCTGCGTTTGATTATTAGACATATTTACTAATACAATGTTTGCATTTCAGGTATATGGAAAAACAGTGGATGGTCAACAAACGATCATAGCCTGCATTGAGGGACATCAGTTTCAACCAAAAAACTTTTGGTATAGTGACCTTTCTATATGTGGCTGCTTTTAAGCATATCTAAACATATCTGATATAAACAGCTTCTCTGTGTTTGTCTAATACAGGAATGGACGCTGTAGATCAGAGTGGAAACTCACCATTGGTCAGTCCACTGCTCAGGTGGTAGGAGTGCTGAAAATACAGGTAAATCAAATTAAAAGTGCTTTTAATAATCAATCAAGAAAGAATATTTGTTATATCAGTACAGCATCAGATGACCGATGAAGTCTATTTGTGATACCAGGTGCATTATTATGAAGATGGGAATGTGCAGCTGGTTAGCCACAAGGAGGTAGAAGAGTCAATACCTGTCACTGTAAGTAAATATTTAATGCATAAAAATACAGTCACTGTGTCTTTGTGCAGAGTTTAAACCTGGTTTCACTTTGATAGTATTGGCCCTATCTATCTGCTCTACAGAGCATGTGAGTATGATAAAATGTGATGCATTTATGTATATTTCTGAAACAGAATGAAATCCAGACAGCCAAGGAATTTGTTGATATTATTGAGAATGCAGAAAATGACTACCAGGTGAGCTACCTTTTATTGACTACACAATCTATATACAGGAAGTAATACTCCTACTGAAAAGTAACTGTTTTGTAAATATACAAATATTATCTAATACCTGTGTGCCTTCAATTTTGGGACCAGACTGCAATCAGTGAGAACTACCAGACTATGTCTGACACCACCTTCAAGGCCCTGCGTCGCCAGCTGCCTGTCACACGCACTAAAATTGACTGGAATAAGATCCTGAGTTACAAAATTGGCAAGGAGATGCAGAATGCCTAGTGGAAGGTCAGGAACTAGACAGACACATGCTCCACTTGGCTCATAACCTATATTTACATGTGCAAGGACTAACCAAAGCAAAACTATATCAGTATGGGGCAAGGATTTAATTAAAACAAAAAATAAAAAAAACAAAAGGTGCAACTGAAGATTTGCAGACTGTTAAGCACAGATACTTGTCTGCTGTAAGGAATTTGTGGTTTTGGAGATAATCATGGTTTGGAGAAACTGATTACCTCTGGATGTGTGTTGCAGAAGTGTTTGTGTTGGTTCAGTGTGCAGGGCTATGCTTAGGTCCTTGAACTATCTGCCTAGATTCAGGTGATTCAGGCACGGTATTTCCCCCCAGTCAAACGGATGCAGAACTAATTATGTCGCAGTAGAGATCTTAACCCACAGGGACACGAACCAGACTGTGCAATGTAGCTGATCAAGAAATCTAAGCAAACTAACAAATATCAGGGCTTGACAGGGAAACATAAATTATATTACTTTATGTTTTTAGCAGGGGATTTTTGGCATATGACGTAGCTGAGATGGAAATATGTTCCCTGTATTTGCATATGCTGCACCATGGAGTGGCACAGTCCTTAGCATAGCTCTGTTCCTGCACCATACACATGTTTATGTGTGTCCATGTCTGTCATGACTGAGGGAATGTTTTTGTTTTCTGTTGTACTCCACCAATGTGTCTCGACCCATGCAAACTACAGTGACTGAACGAAGATGAAGTAAACTGCTGCGTCTATGTTACATTCTCTAGTCTCTTACTTTGGCAACACCACCTACATTACTGTAAAGCTTTTCCTTTGTGAAAGGGAAACATTCTCATATTAACCAAGATTAATTTGCCAAAATCTCTTTCCTATGGTAAAGAACTCATCCTCCCGCCCATGTATGCAAATTTCTATTTTACTATGCTGTGTTTTTGTTGGAGTCCTAGACTATTGCACTCTTACGTGTAACAAATAGCTCATGTACCGGTCAATGCCTACTGAATGCAAAGCAGTTGCTGTGTAAGGCAGGTTCATATACTGTATGTGTTAGGTAACATTCTCAGTAGGTTGACTCTGGTTACTTCTTAGCTAGACCATGTTATGTGTTTAACTCTCACACTAGACTGTGTGCTAATCAGTTCTAAAGCTCAAGACTGTACTGCCCCATTCTGTTGTACAAATAAAAAGACTGAACATCGTGCCTGAAGTTTCACTTTGCTCCAACACCGCAACATGAATCTGATACAGGCCACCAGATGTCCAGTTGAGACTGTTTAATAGAAACCTTTGACATGCTGTAAGGCGTCAGAAACAGTGAAGAAACAGTGCTGCATGTGTTCATGATGTGCATAATCACAGATAGAGACAGATAAGTGACAATGTCACTCACATTGTATAAAAGTACAGATTGAAAGTGGTTTAAACAAGTCTGCTTTTTAAAAAAACACCAGAACAAACATCTGAAGCGTAGAACTGTTGGGACACAACATTATGTACTGTACACTGAATAGTAAAGACGAGAGTGAAACAATAGTTGAAGTCGCTAGAGTAAAGTCTCAAGATCATCGATGGGACATGATGATCACGGCAGTCTTTACACAGTCTGGGTAAAGCAGGAATTAACCTTCCCTGATTAAAAAAATGCTGACATTGCAGATATACAGTATTTACGGTAATGTAGTGCAAAGTGTGCTTTTCCCTTTTCGAGACATTCTACAGTGTGTTCAGGTGCATGTGATGGTCACTCAGACATCAAATGGGAATTTTTAAAATTATATTAAGTACAATGATTTACTGGACAGTATTTACAATAACTGCATAATCATCTTGTAAAACACATTATTCAGGTTCTTACATACTTTAGCCCTTCTACTTATAAATGGGGTTTTTATTGGCAGTTTGAGCTTCAAGGAAAAGGGAAATAGTGCTGAACTATAAAATCTATCAAACTTATTCTGTCAACAGTCCTTAGTCCTTTAGACAGTAAAATGTTTTCATTTTGTATACAGTGGTAAATAACTAAGATAAATTATTTTATTGTAATATTTCTAATATTTTAAACTCACAAAATCTCTATAAAGAAATAAATTCAGGGAATGTAATAAAAGAATTTCTAACATACTATATTTAATTTCAGACGGATTGTTTCTCAGTTAGCGTTATAGAGGTAGGGGTGAGATTGCATTTGTATATAGCACTGATTAGTAGTAATTAGTACTCTCAAAGTGGGTTTGGGGACTAGCGACGATAATAATACAGTAACTGTTGATTTATGTACGTATGTATCAGTTGGTTTGTAAAACCTGGTCACTAGCTGCTGGAGGATAAAACCAGGTCCGGTTCCTTGGCTCCCTCCTGCCCTTTGCTGTGTCCACAGTTCCCAGTCAGCTCTGGGAAGAGGCTGGTCCGAACAGAGTGACTCGGAGACCCCGGAGTCGGACTCATGCCTGGCCTCTTGGGGGGGATGGGAGGGGGATGGGTCCGCTCTGAGCGAGGGGTGAGTGGGGAACGGATGCCGGGAGAGAGGGGCCCTGAAGAAGGCGACCTGCTCCCAGTGGGGGACGCCGCCAGGTTGCGGTAGTCAGTACCGAACGGGGAGCTGCTTATTGGCACCAGCTTGACCCCCGCTTGCTGGCTGGTGAAGCGGGACAGCACCTGAGTGACGGTGTTGCGGGCCAGCTGCTTAGCCGCGCTGTGTTCCGGCGGAGGAGGAGTGGAGGTGGTGGTGGGGGACAGGTCCCTGGGGGAAAGCGGGCCGCCGTGCTGCTGCTGCTCCAGCTCGGCCTGGCTCTGGAACCTGTGCCTGGCGGCCTGGAACCGCTGGTTCGCCCCGGTCTGGAAGGGCGACTGAAGGAAGCCTGGGCTGCCCAGGCGCTTGGCAAGAACGGGGGAGGAAATGGGGGAGGAGGAGAGGGAGGAGGAAGCGGTACTGGAGGGAGACAGAGGATGAGGGTGGGGGTGAGGGTGAACAGGTGAATGCGGGGGGGCGGCGCCTCCATTCTCGAGCACCCCTCCATTCTCGGCGCCTCTCGCCTCCTGTTTCGGCTCAGTCTCCTTGTGAGTCTGATGCCCGCTCACCTTTGACAGAGCGATGGATTTCGGGGTGACGTTCACCTTCCCGTCCGCCTCAGTCTGAACAGAGGTGGACACCAGCGCCGTCTTCGAACGGCATCCTTTCTCCTCCGTCACAGCCTCTTCTTTGCAGCCGTCAACCAACCTCCTCCTCAGCTCCTTCACCTGTCGCTCCAGATCCCGGCTCCGCTCCTCCTCCTCGCCGATCCTGGCCGTCATCTGCTCGCGCTCCGCGCCGAACTCGGCCAGCTGCCTCTCGCAGCGCGCCTCCAGCTCGGCCGCCCTGCTCCTCTCGTTTTCAAGGGCGTCCTGGAGGTTTTCCAGCGTGCGCGTCTGCTCCTGGAGCGAGGAGCGCAGCTCGTGGACCCGCTGCGCCTCCTGCTGGGCCTGGCTGCTGGCTCTCTGCAGCTCCAGGCTCAGAGATGAGGAGAGCTGCTGCTGCTGGGACAGTGACTGCTCCACCTTGCTCACCGCCTGGGCCTGCTCCTTCTCCAGCCTGTGCACGGCTGCACGCTCCGAATCCAGCTAGAGAGAGAAGGGAAGAACAGGGATCAAAGCGACGGTTCCAAATTCCACCACAAGGAGGCAAAAGAGCATAAAACACTGATAAATGTGGCCTTTACTTGAGTACAGTACGACTTATGTTTTAAAATCAATATTAGAATGTCTAACGTTGACACAGGAGGCAGTTGCTTTTGATATTTTATCATTATTAAAGTTATGTTAAAGTATATGTTTATTACTTTACTAGGTGGAATTTGCTGTGAGGTCATTAGACCATAAAAGCTGTGACGAGTGATAAGTGGGAAATGGGAGGTGATAAAGTAGAATCTAGAGTACAGTCTATTGTCGGTGCACAAAAACAACACCGGCAGGAAAGTCCGAGGAAGACTGGGAGACACTCAGGAAGCCGTTCTTACATAAGGCCCTCGTGTGACGTTTGTGTAGCGGCCGCCTGTGTGCGTACAGTGTGTGCGAGCTCCCATTAGACGTGGACGGCCATTATCTCAGGTTTCCTGAGGCCATTAAGCCCCACTGCTGCTGCACAAAAGAACAATGGGCTCTTCCTCGGCATTTCCTATGGAACACGCCTGTGCCCGTGCAGACGGCTGCCTGTGTGCGTCTGCAGTTACACAATGACGCCGCATCGACGATCAGCGCCTTCACAGCACCAGCGACTGTGACGGAGGGGGAGCGAAGGATTCGCAGGGTTTGTGGTTCTGCATCATTTCATGCGCCGCTCACACCTGTTTCAGGAGTTTTTCCCTTTCTGTCTGAAGCATGAAGGTGAAGTCGTCGTTCTGCGCGGACTCCAGGGCGCGCAGGTGCTTCTCCTCCTCCAGGTCGGCTATGATCTAGTAAATGAAGACAAACAGCCAAATGAAACCATTCCAGCATGAGATGCATTCCTGCTCTGAAACCTGACTAATCAGCCTGAACAAAAATCTATCTCCATTACACTCAACTCCCAGCTTGACTCATAGGAATCTATAGGCTGACTGTTTATAACTCCCATTTATCAGAAGTAAAAGAGCTTCTCCCTTGGAACCGTGGGTAAAACTGTCTCTCTGCGTCACTCCCACAAGCCAAGTCCACAGTGTCTGAACATGAAGGCAAACAGATAGATGACACATTAACACACACAACAAGCCTTTTGTGTGAGAGCCAACGCGTAACGCTGCTACTCGGCCGATTGCAACATCGCTCCCACGCGCAAATCTGGAACGGCGTCGGGAGCGAGCCGGAGAACGCGCCTCCCTCACCTTCCTGTGTCTGCTCTCTGCAGCCGCCAGCTGTCCCAGCATCCTGTCCTGCATCCGTTTACAGTGGGCCATGACCAGCTTGAGCACGGCCAGCGGGTTGGCGCCCGCCGCGCGGCGCGGCCGCGGCGCGTCCTGCCGCTCGCCGGCCTCGGCGTCGCGCTGCAGAGCCAGGAACGGGTCGCTGAGGTCGTACTGAGCGTAGCGCTCCTGGACGAAGGCGTCTCT
Organism: Betta splendens; assembly: GCF_900634795.4. Classification (NCBI taxonomy): domain Eukaryota; kingdom Metazoa; phylum Chordata; class Actinopteri; order Anabantiformes; family Osphronemidae; genus Betta; species Betta splendens. The sequence goes on along the minus strand of NC_040887.2, from coordinate 3,404,728 downwards.
GTGCTGAGCCTGGAAGACGCACAAAGACAGCGACTCAGCAGAGCGCCACGCAGCAGGAGGCGACCTGTGTGTTTAACTTTCACTGTTACACGGGAAAAATGTGGAGCACGTGATAGAGAAGCAGCAGCCTGGGAAAAGCACAGGAAAAGCACAGAGCAGCTCATCACAGACGGACAGTGTCAGGCACCGACACCAGCACAGTGACCAGTGACCCGTAGAGACCCACTTTAGGGATTCACTGGCTCATGGGTCGGAAGTGTATGTGTGAGCGTGTGCAGGAAGTCTGAAGCGACGGCGTGTCGTTATTGTGCGTGTGAGCACAAGCAGATGGTGGTTCCCCACAACCCAAACACAAAGAGGTGAAGCACTGCTGTCCAACCCCCACCAGGGGCAGATGTTAACTCCTCCCCAGGGAGGCCTGGGTGAAGGACTGGGCCACCAGACACACACACACACACACACAGACGGACACACAAGCACGCGTGCACACACACACACACACACACACACACACACACACACACACGGACACACAAATAGCACACACACACAAATAGCACGCACACACACACACACACACACACACAGACGGACACACAAGCACGCATGCACGCATGCACGCACGCACGCGCGCGCACACACACACACACACACACACACACACACACACACACCCACACACCACACCACCCACAACACTACACACAACCTCACACCCACACACACCACCCAGCGCACACCACACCACGCACTCACCACACACACACACACACACCCCAACACACACACACACCCACACACACACAAATAGCACACACACACACACACACACACACACACACAGACGGACACACAAGCACGCATTGCACGCACACACACACACACAGTCCAGTGCTTCGTCAGCTTCGCTCCTGGTGAAGCTGGACCCGACCACATGCTGTTGCATACGTGCAAAGTCAGGTGCTGGTGCAGGTGATGTAAACACATGCCTCAGGCCATGGTTCACCCAATGTGCTCCCTGAACACCTGCCTCCGTCTCCCCATGCGGTCTCCATCAAACAACGCCGTCCTCCTCCCCCCCTGCAGTCTCCCACACCCCACCTCCTCACCCAATCGTGCCCGGCATCTCATTTCTCGGTCATTTCATCGTTATTTCTCAGAAATGGCCTCTCACTCTACTCTACCCCCCCCCCCCCCCCCCCCCCCCCTTCCCTTTTCACACTCAGTCTGCTGCACCCTCAGGGCATCAGTGAGGAGTTTGTGTTTGGGGCTTTTTCTTTTGCCTGAACAAAGAATGTGACCCTCAGTGAGGAGATTACAGGACTCAAACAAAGACACTGTCTCAATGGCTGCAGTCTCGTGCATTGTCTCCATGTCTGACCCCATAGACTTCAATGCGTGGCAGCGAGTACGTGGGGGACGTCTGTGTCTCTGCTTAAACGTCTAAACGTCTATGTTCACGATAATGTGCACATGTTTAGCTGCGACTGTGTGCATTTGTCTCAGATGTGGAGCTGTGGACAAAACTGCAGCTTCCTGGGTTAAACAGGCCATTAAGGGCTGTGTGTGTGTGTGTGTGTGTGTGTGTGTGTGTGTGTGTGTGTGTGTGTGTGTGTGTGTGGCAGTCCCAGCCTTGGGCCTGGTCTCTCATGGTTTTCTCAGGATAATTCTGATCATAATGACAGAGTGTGCTTTGCTTTATGAGAGGGCACAACAAGCAAACCCTCTGTGCAGCGGAGCTCTAATTTCTGTCCTATACCCGTGACAAATGGCTCTACAGCTACAGCGTGGGAAACAATATGTTATATACTATTAGTTTTTTCACTTCTTATGGTTTTATATGAAATATTTCATTTCCTGGTTTCTAGCATTGCAGCTACTGGAATGTGCTCCAGTTGATTGGAGCCTGCCGTCTCCACAGCTCGCCTTCCTAATGCGTTTCTGCGGCTGTAACGAGGTGTGGAAGACAACATAATGTGTTTCACCTGGTAAAAGTCTCTGTCAGGGAGTTATCTACAGCCTCGGGGTGCAATCATGCCCTCGTGTGAGCTGAAACGAGCCAGAGAGTCCAGTTTCATCACAGAGAGGCTAGAATGCGACAAACGACATGTCGTGATCCTCAGTGTGGGTTCTGGACAAAACTGGGGATACGCAAAACTCAATGTCACTAAATCTCCCCACTAAACACTAAAGATTTTGAAGATGGATGTGTGTGTGTGTGTGTGTGTGTGTGTGTGTGTGTGTGTGTGTGTGTGTGTGTGTGTGTGTGTGTGTGTGTGTTTATCCTTAGCATAACTGGCTGTCTCCAGGGCAACACCTAAATTCTAATTCTGCATTCCCGAAGAATTAGCCCATTCCTCAGAAGAACAGTGGACGTATGGAGACAAAAGGACAACGTGAACAGACCTGTCAGATACGAAAAGCCTCTTTCCTGCAACTTAAGGGGTCCAGTGCAAGCGTCTACTGAGGAGAAGGACAAAATACAACACAGAGGCATGTTTGCAGGATTATTTTAAGATAGTCAGACCCACTAATGACTCCTCTGCTCGCAAAACTAATACGACAGTAGCAGTTCCTGGTCTGTGTCTTCATCTGCAGTCACTGATCTCTTCCAGAACATTTTGAACACTAGCACAAACTAGGTTGTAGCGTTTCAACGTACACAACAAAAAAAGTGTTACAGTACTTGTATGCAAAACAAGCCTGTCAGCTTAATTTATGTGCCGTCTGTGCACAGAGCGGAGAACAACAGGCACATAATGGATCCCAGATGTTATAGTTAAGGTGCAAATTTCAACCAATTCAGCCTCAACAAATTGTACATTCACTTCAGGCAAATCAGATAAAGTATTGTTCATACAAAAACCTTTAAAGTACATTTGTGAATCTGAGCTTTACAATTAAACCTCATTTTATTTAAAGTGGTTTCACAGATTTATTTGCTCAGAATGAATCTGGATTGAAGTCCAGCGTGTTCTTATTGATGATGATATTGTCGGTCACTTAGAGACAGTGGCGTAAAGGTGATACTTCAGGTTCATTTGCTATGGGTTAGCTGATCATAAATCACCCAGCAGAACCTACCGCAAACACATGCTTTTGTAGTTAGAGAGAAATTGGATTTGAAGCGTCCGCCTCGTCCTGTGTAAGCTGAGGTGTGTGTTTAAGGCTTAGGCCGTATCACACCCACACGTTAACCGCAGATGGAACAGAAATAACTGGGGCCACGGCAAACAAAGTCTCGCTTTGCTTTGTGGGCCGCTCCACCTAATGTTGCCTCAACTGGCCCGAGGATAAGCATCAGTGGTGGGTGATGAAAGGCAGAAGCAGGTGCTGTCGCCCTTTGGACACTTGGCAGCTCTCCCGCAGCAGAACGTGTCATTAGGTGGGAGAAGGAAGTGCCGTGGTGGTTGTTGGTTGGTCAAAAATTAAACAGGCGCTTTATATAACTGACGATTTCCTACTTCAGACTGAGCTATTCTATGCAGGGAAAGCATGAGGTACCGTTACCTCTTCAGGAAAACGTTACCTGATGTTGTCACCGTTCTGCTATGAACTGTGAATCAGGCCTTTCGACACCGTTTTCAGGTTTAACAGGCCTCAGGCTCAGACCGTTGATATGAAAATACCTCAGTGACAGCACGAAGCAGGTAAAGTCTTGCACCTTATGTGCAGCTTATGCGGTTTCCATCCACTCCCGTCTAAAACGTGAGCAGCACTAAGTAGCAGCACATGCAGTGTTATCGGAACAGCGCACTCACACCGGGCCCTATTGTTTATGCACGCAGGAAAATACATCATCCTGCAAAAATAGACAAGGCGCTTTAGGATCACAGGATGTGACATCACACCGAAAACAAGAGGTTGAGTAAACAAAAAGCCACGGGTCATCGTGAACGTGGAGAACACAGACCTCAGGCTCGTTGTGACGTCACTTCTGAGAGCTGCTCTATTCTTCATTCAATTTGCATCTGACAAAGTAAAGATGAGCAGCATCGGTTGAGTAGCTACTGATATGATGCAGATACAACAATCCTGGTGCAGGACCTGTTGCTGTTGTTTCACAAACGCTCTCTGTTCATCTGTATCCTCCGACAAAAACAGTCCAAACAGTCCAATCGGGACTCTGCAGAAACGAGTCCCATAAAGTCCCATTGATGACGTCGCCTTACTGTAAGTAGGCAAACGCTGACGCTGTTCCAAGTTTCAGGGTGGGGAGAGAGTTAGAAGGCAACTCACCGGCATCTAAAGCACTTAAATATTAAAGTGCAGTAAATATTAAGGGGGAAAATGTGGCAGATTCTCAACCATCCTCACATGCAGCGTAACATCACTGAGTTTGATCAGCGCTGCGTGTTCCTGCATCTGACAGCACTGAGAGGAGAACTTAGCGGAACCATTTGGACCATATCATGGGAAAGAATCATAAACGAGCAGGCAGACAGAGACGGGCAGGGCCCAGTGGTGCCAGCGTGTTACACAGAGCACGTTAATCACAAAGCAGCTGATAAAAGCGGCCTGAGGCCCTGAGCAGCAGCCAGGGAGGCCTGTGATTGGCTCCCTACGACTAACTAGCTCACCAGAGACCAGCAGACAGTTTGTGTGAGCGAGCGGCAGGCAGGACATGGTCACGCTCAGACATGAAAGAGCCCTGTAATGTGAGGATGAAGAGGACCGGAGTGGAGGGAGCACTCGCCCTCGGGGAATAACTGTGGGCGTGTGCTGTGAATTTCGGGGCAAACCCAGCATGTGTCAGATCTGGAACGCTGCCACTTAAGATGCAGCTGAACGGCTGCGTTTCGGACCACTTCCTCTCCCCCTGATCACAGCCTTAGTCATCTCCTAGATAAACTCCACCGCAGCTGGAGTCTGCGAAGGAGTCTCCGGTTCAGACAGTGAGTCAAGCAGCAGCCAATCAGGCCAGAGGTGAACCATTCAAACCAATGCAGGTGCCGACGGCTGCTCTGCGTCTTTTTACTGCACTGTGAGGAAAATGACAACACACCCAGAGTCTGTCTGTCCACATATTCAGCATAGTTAGAATGCAAGTGTATGTGTTATCGCCTTGAAAGCCTGCCTGTCCATCCTAGTGTCAGATCTACAAACACAGTGGGCTGATGTGTCAGGGACCAACAACCTCAAGCATGAGCAGAATGTGAGGCTTCAGCTGAAGCAGGATTTTGTTTTACAGTAATTGTGTTTTAATTGTGGACCTGAGTCTGAGCTGTTATCAGACACACGGTGGACAAATTAGTGTCGGATTTAAACTTGTGACATTTAGTGAAAGATCTGTCTCCCGCAGAACCAAAATGGCTCCTGTCCCATTGTCTTTATTACCTTGGTTTCCTCACTTTCCTGTTTACACATCTCATCCGTTAGGGCACATTCTTTTCCAAACAGCTTGATTTTAGTGTTTGATGACGCGTTAGAGGAAAGAGGGGTTCAATTGAATGAACTGCTTTAAGTTTTAATAACGTAGATAAAGTATGAGGTGTGTTGCGCTGCGAGGACAGTGTGTGTGTATGTGGACTTGGCCAACTCACCCTGAGGGCATGTATGACCACATCCTGGGCCTCCAGCTCTCCTTCCAGGACACTGAGGAGAGTCAGGAGCTCCGCTCTGCTTAGAGCCTCCACATTCATCTTCTCCTCCTGAAGAGACATGGATAAACAGGAATGTAAAACATCTATACACTGTACTTACACTGTACGACTGCACACACAAACGTTTGAAGAGAATCGCATCGAGTGGCGCATTGTGAATCAGAGCTGCTATAGGGTTGGACTCGGGGTCCCATCTGTGGCCTCACAGAGTTGTGCCCAGGGTTATAAACAGGAAGTCATTACCATATCTGCATGTTAAGTTGCTGAGTGACTGAGGGCAGCTGTCTGCTCCATTCAATCCCAGCTGTCCAGTCAAAGGGTCAGTGATTTTCAAACAGAAACATCTGATGTGGCCCTCATCCCATCCACCGCGTTGTGATTCATCAGCTACTGTGGGTCGCGACCAGTCACGGGTGCCAGACACACCTGACATCATCCTTACAATCCTGAGATACAGGACTTCATACCTTAAAGCAAGGCTTCAAAATAAAGCGTCTTCTCTTCAGAGATGCCGTAACAGAGGCTGATCAGGCTGCACTGCCTACAGAACCTTAGCCTCTCACAGAGCAGGATTAACCAAAATGAGCCTGAATGTAAAATCGTGCAGCGTGCTAAGGAAAACTACCAAAGAGGCAGATGTTTCCCAAATGAAAACAAAAATCCAAAATAAAATGCTGTCGTGGCCAACGCACGATGCCAAAACAGCTTTAATGCTGCTTGGCCCAAATTCCAACAAATCTTCCAAACCCTGCTCGCGGGACTTCAACCAGAGGTCATCGCCTCATTTGGTGCTTTGGAGATGAGCTCAGAGCGTTTTCATACTGACCGACCCTTTCGGTGGAGCTCTATCTTCACTCCTGGCCACCAGCGCAGGTTGAGTCTGCAGACTACTGTTTACTGTCTTCCTGCCGCGTCCCGGCACATCCCCGTTCTCCCCTAAAATTCCTCCGTGCATTCTGCGGCTCCCCACACATTCACAGTAAACCGTCACCCAGTAGTTGGTTACGGACTGCTAACATGACGTGTTGCGACAGTGGCTTCTATTTGTGCGCAGCCACACACAGGCTCGGATGCTTGGATTTAGCTGTCAGCGTGGACTAGATGTGCTCCGTGTCACCAAGTATCCATGGAAAATCATTCCAACATTCCAGGGATGCCCACACCATGGGAATCGTTGCTCAAGAGGACAAATCACTGAGTCCCACGAGGCACGCATGGTTTCATATGGCAGTGCTGCAGTCTGGCTTTATGAGCTCTGGTTGATGAATTACAAGACAAGCTTGTCATGACATGTTGAATTCATGCAAATGAGCGAATGCTGAGCGAGAGGCGGTTATAACTCAGTCCAGATACACGAGATCATCTGACAAAGCGGATCGATAACGGTCGCCTAAAAATTCCCACCCTGCTTTTGTGTGTGTTCCGTCCCTCTGTGATTGTTGTGCTCCTGGGTTAAACTTTATTTATCCTGGCAGAGGAATGTGGAAACGCTGTGCTTTGTGCTCAGCGGGCGGCTCGGTGAGCTCAAAGCAATAAAGGATGGCAGAGGTTGCTCAGGAACAGCAGAGGGTCCACCTGCCGTCCTGGGCCTTTGTTTGACACAGGGATTGTCAGGATTTTCCAAGTTGGCCAGATTCATTTTATTTGCTGAGAGTGAAGGACACCCTGCAAACAACAAATAGGTTCTTTTTTATGCTGGTCGCATATGATGATAATATATAATGATGATAATATAATGAATGACGCATCTATATGCAATATAACTCAAGTATCCACACCCATCACCCAATCAGGAAAGAATGCTTTAAATATCCTTTCGTTTTTCATTATTATTCATATATATTATGATGTTATTAATTAGCATAAAGTGGTATCTACTTTGCAGGAGTAAAGTTTCTCTTTAGCAGAAATGACAAAGCTCCACACAGTGCAGGCATCAGACTGGGTCACAGACCTGTCAAAGGATTTATGCGTGTTTCTGTCTGAAAAGCGCCACTAAACCTCTGAAGGATTTTCCGGAAGCTAGCGGCAAACATTTCCACAGCCTTAAATGTAAACATACCTTCATGCGCTCAGTTCTCGACGCATTAACTATTCTGCAAATCCCAAAACGAGGCTCCTCCACAGCATGAATCAAAGCTGTCCACTGTCACAGGCGCTGGTGCTCTGGAGCAACGGCGAACAACAGACGGCCAGTGACGAGCCGCCAGCCAATCAGGGCGGCGTAGTGCGACGCCCTGACCAATGGCTGAAGCCTCGTTGCTATGGGGCGGGGCCAAGGGCGTTATCCAATATGTAGGATAAACCTCTTTGTTTCGGACGTCCAGCGTTGATTCGTGTCCACTTCAGGGACTCTGCGTAAAGGACGTTTGGTCAATATATCGAATGGTACGATTGAAAAAAAGGTGCCAATTGTAATACATTGTTTGTATTACATTGTAATACATTGCAATTTACGATTGTCCAAAGCGCACTTGAATTGTGGCTCAGGTTACAAAAACAAATACTGTAAAAATAACAAAATGCTTATGTTGCAATCAATGAACTCACTTTGAAAACTTGTAGAACAGGTTTTTCAAATTTCCCTTAAAACCAACGCCTCGCTAAGCTGTGAGCCCTGCCTGTGCCTTGCTGTCCTCCAGCTCCCTCTAGAGGTCACACGGCGGTATGACACCCAGATGGGTCAACTCTACAGTAAGTAGCTGATCGTCAAGGTTGACTTCTCATATAAGGTGGGGTTCATGACGCTCGTGTAGCTCATTTATTGTGGCTGCTTTGGAAGCCTGCACACTGGCCTACTATTACTACAGTGAAAAGTGTTGACAGTGAATGCCTCTTACCGCTACTTTTGTTTGGACTCAGCCCTTTTGAAAAGCAGAAACCTGATCCACAAGGTTTTTGTTCAAGGATCTGCTCCAAATTCCACAGTCGTTGTAACTCAAAGATTCAAATCTGTCACTGCAGTTTTTCCTTTTATCTGTGCAGTGAATGTAAACTCTGGATTCATGCAGTGCTGATGAAGACACCTTTGATTCCTCAGCCATTCTACAGCAGAGTAACCATATAAATGGATTTCTACGGAGAAACGGAACTCTACTTCCACCCCCCACCCCCGCACACACACACACACACACACACACACACACACACACACACACACACACACACACACACACACACACACACACACACACACACACACACACACACACACACCATCATGTCTCATCATGTTACAACATTCTTGCCTTCCATCTTCCATTAGCTGATGTAACATGATGGCACAAATGGAAATGTTATAGCTTCACTCTATTGGAAGAAATATCCAAATCCTTAGCACAGAAGTGTAAAATACTTCATATTTGTATATATTTTATTAAAGTTCACTAAGAGACAGGTAATTACCTCTGTGAGTGTTGACTTGAAATAATTATTGTACATGTCATAATTATTATTTTAGTGGAGCTCACTGAATTCAAATAACATTTAACTACTGCAGTTTATGCAGTGTAGTATTTATTCAGCTACAGTACATAAAATAAGAATCTATCACAAATCAATGGGTAAACAGTAAAATTAAACAGCAAATTAATAGATTATGTAAGAAAGAATTTGCTAATCAATTATGGGTTCAGGAAGACTGTGCAGCTTCTCTGGGCAGGAGTTTCAGCTTGATGGGATTCTTGGGGGCAGCAAATATGTTATTTCCCAGCGTGAGTGGAATCTAGGAAAACAGCAAACGTGACTGATGAAGCTCTACTGAAGCTCAGAGGCACTGTCACCAATCTGTAAGGACCACTGCTCACCTCTGTCTCCTCACAAGCTACAAAGGTGAAGTTCTGAAGGACTTCCACGATGGCCAGCTTCATGGTCAGGACAGCAAATCTCATGCCAATGCAGTTCCTGGGGCCTGCTCCAAAGGGCAGGAATGCATATGGGTCTATGTTGTCCTTGTTCTCTTTGCTGAACCTGGAGACATAAACAAGTATCAGTACATGGACAAATCACTGCACATTGGATTCATGCAACGACACGTACCTTTCAGGTTTGAAAAGCTCAGGCTCGGACCACAAAGTGGGGTCATTGTGAAGAGGATAAACTGGCACCATGACGATCGTCCCCTTCGGGATGGAGACTCCGTTCACTTCAACAGTAGCCTTTGTCATTCGCTCTATCCGGGAACCCACAGGGAACATCCTCATGGACTCATTCAACACCATGTCCAGGTATTCCATCTGCATCAGGGCTTCATAGCTGGGATGTCTCTGGAGGGATGGAGAGCACAGAGTCATACATTCTGATCAACAAACCGAAAAATCAAGGAGCTGATAACAAACTGAAGCTACTTTTTGTGGGAAGGTCTTATCGATCTCCTCTTGCAGAGTCTTTTGGACGTCAGGGTGCGTTGCCAGGTTGTAGGCTAAAAAGCCCAGGGTGCTGCTGGTGGTGTCATAGCCAGCAAAGATAAAGACCAGGGCCTGGGAAAGGATCTCATGATCAGTCAGTCCTGCAACACAAACGAAGCCCATAATACACATATCATGAGGTTATGGTCTGGAGCGTTTCCATAGATACTGCTGAAGCAGTGCACGTTATAAAAAGAAGCAGCTGTGCTTAAGGAAGTGAACTTTGATGTCATTAGAAACACAGACTGTGTACACTACAAATGGCTGCTCTTATCTGATCAGCAGGTTTGAACGCAGCACTGTTTGACTATCAGGCTGAACCAGTGACATTAATGAAGGACTTGGTTTTCTGTTTCTTGTTTTGTTGTCTACCTTTCTGCGAGCTCGTATTGTCCCCTTTGCTCTCTGAAATCTGGGAATCCACCATTAGCTGCATGAAGTCCACACGACTCTGCCAAAAAAAAGGATTTTTGTGCTAATTGTACGCCAAATTATATATGAAAGGAGGATCCTACTAATAGAAACACCCATGAATAATTATAAGCACGTAGGTAATATAAAATCCATCATATCTGTTAATCACCTTGTGCTCGTTCTTGGTGCGATCCGATTTGATTTTCTTTAAAAAGTTGTAAAAATAAGTCAGCTGATCAGAAGCCAAGAAGGACAGATTCAACTTGTCAAAAATGGGCACAAGGAATGGAAAGAATACTGCAATAAATGACAATCATTAATAATAATCATTTTTCAGGTCTCAGGAGAACAACATGGAGGAAAACAATGCTCATCCACATACCCACTAACACAATCAGGGGATTGGTGAAGTTGAACTTGACCAGTTTCTTAATGTTTGTTACTATGGCGTCAGATGGATGGTTGATGGAATCGATGTCCACGCTGAAAGCGGTGCTGGCCACTATATCCATGCTGTAAGGTCCGAACACTCTGCAAAGCCATGCAAACATAGATCATTAAAAGGGATGAATAACACTGACGACGCTGTAGTGAATGAAACTCCACTCACTCTTTAACATCTATCTTTTCATCCACCGCCACCTTTTTGCGGAGACTCTTGATTAGGTTATTGGAGTGGTGCAACATTATTGTGTACATCTGTAAAGATAAATAAAAAAGAATAAACTATTTTTAATCAGGCCTGAATCAGGCAAACGCACAAACAGGAAACAGTGAGTTGTGTGTTTGTTCACCTCCTTCAGGCGCCCGCTGGTGAACGACGGAGAGAGGATGCTGCGAATCCGCTTCCACTCCTCGTCTTCCACCACCGTTAAAGCGTCGCGTAAGGGTCCATTCAGGCCGACATTCTGAGCAACAAACACACCCACATACAGTAGGAGGTCTCTGGGATCAGCAATGAGCTTCGCACCCCAGACGCTGTGAACCTACCCGTCTGTTGGTGAAGGCAGAATAACACTCCTTAACCAAGATCGTCTTGATGGCCGCTGTGTCCATCACAGCCAGCACGGGCTGCCGGCCGTCGTACAGCCTTCAAGTCAAAGAGCAGACGTTGGAAGGATTCACTTACATGACACGTGCATGATCCTTGACAAGCCAACACCTACCCCCACATCCTGCCATATTTCTGGTGGCACTGTATGTCAAACGTGTGGACGCCCTGAGGAGTAAGAAACGTGTTGACGGGCATCAGGTCAAGACAGGAAGCAGCGTCACCATCTGAAAAATGCAGCTCACCTGCAGGTTCCCCCAGAACGTCCCGATGAAGGGCAGAGGGGTGGGTCCCGGGATGCCTAGTTTCTTGAAGTGGCCATATGGAGCGAAAAGATACCTGAGGATTAGGAGATGATTAATGATGTTACAGCATCCATCAATGCCCTCCAAATGGAAGTATACCTTGGTAGCGTTCACATTTTATCTAGAGTGATGGACACCTTAATTGAGAAGCAAAGAGATGAATCTCAGTAAAACTAAGGAGCTAGTGATAGATCTGAGGAGTGCTGTCACCCCTCTCACTATTAAAAAGGAAGAGGTAGAGGTTGTGACTGAGTACAAATACCTGGGAGTGTACTTGGATAATAAACTGTAAAAAGGACTCCTACGGACACCAACAGACTGGTCAAACTGGTCAGGAGGGCTGGTTCTGTTCTGGGGGTGGAGCTGGACTCTGTAAAGGTCAACCTGTATCTGTGTAGCAGAGTACAGGTACAGGTACAGTACAGTATGTGCAAATAAAGTAAATTCATCTGAATTTGTGTATATGTGTATACAAATGTATGTACTGTATATTATGTTTTTTTAAATATTACCTGTCTGTTTTGATAATACTTGTGTATATATTTTTTTTCCCTTCTTAAGTGGGCAAAGCAATTTCCCTCTGGGATTAATAAAGTTTTAATTTTTTTATCTTGAATCTTTTCTAAGCACAAAGAAAGTATAACTCCATTCTTTAATTTGCGCATGAACACCGGCTTCCTGCCGTCGTTGTGCTCCGTTTCAAAATAAGAGTTTTGTTTTCTTAGGCTGCGTGTAAAGTCTACTGTGTTTAGAACAAATCTTGTTGGTGTGTGTGTTTGAAACTAAAAGAAAAAGCAAAAATTGCCCTATTAAAGCAAAAGATTTGGATTAAGCCCTTTCAAAATAAGACCACCAAAGGTCTCATTAACAATTCATAATTATTCAATCAGAACCAGATTTTTTCCTTTAAAGCAAATAAATTGCATTGGTGCTTTTATTTCAAAAGAACTTAGAGGAAATGTGTGAAGGTAATTACGGACAATTAGTCACGCACTCTAGCTCATGCAATACGCAAGCGCCGAAAAACGCTGACAAGTCGAAAACTATAAAAGATACGAGGACGCTGATTCACAAGGAGAAAATTGAACGATGATAGACGCTTTTGAACAGTGGCGTTTTTTGGCATGGTCAAATGGGGCACCATCTGCTGGGGGTCGCTGCTCCAGGCCTTCAGAAAAAATGATCATGATGTCGCCTAAAGCACCGAAATGCTGGGGCGCCACTGGCATTAATGTACCATATGAAAAAAAATGCATTCGGAGCCTAGTGTTTATTAATAGTACTGACCACTATTTCCTGCATTGGCTGGTTGGTGTAGTTGGCTAGAATGCAGTGCGGGTAATACAGAGGTTTAGATGGACAGGCAGGGGAAGTGGGGCCTCACCTCGCCTGACATTATCATAACGTGACTAAAAAAAACGTAAAATAATAATTAATTTATGTTCATTGATCTGTGTTATACGTGTTACAAAATATTTTTTCCCTATAATTTTAATTATCTTAACATTTTCCTGAGTAAGAACCTTTACATCTGCGCATTTCCTGATCTATTTCCTCATTGGGGCCTCAGCCCCAATGCTGAAACTGTCAGTAAATGGGCTGATACACGGTGTAATCTGTTTCTGCTTCACATTTTGTCTCCAGTATAATGTTTGCAGACTTCACACGGATTTATTCTACACCAAGACGTTGTACAACCTGCCTAATGTGTTCATCAATGTTTGTGTGACATGGTTACTTTTCTGATCATGCTAAAACCGACAGAGAAAACTCATGAGGGGAGGCTGGACAGGTCTCAATCTCCACAAATGGGTTTCACTAAAAAAGACTTACTGAATGACACTAAGTAAAACCATTCAAGTGCTCGAGAAGTGAATTTGAACCTTGTGAAATATTCTACGTTATCCTAATGTAGAGCAAACTTGAAAACTGATTAAAGCAGGATTTAAAGTTTTAAAAACAACATAAAATTTCACTGAGGGTCAAAATAAAAACATTTACCATCTCTATACTTTAAAATGAGTACGTATTGTAAAAAACACATGGAGGCCACAGGTCAGGTGTCTTACTGAGATATACTATACTGATAAGAGGTATGTTCCTTCAAGACCAAATATCTTCCTTTAGGTGAGATAGGAATGATGATAAAACGTGAATACAGTACAATGGTATTATTAATAAAGCTGGTCTCCGTGGGCCCCTCAACGTTCGTGGGGGCAAAATCATGAATTCGCCCAGGGGTCAGAGCCGCCGCTGCTTCTGAAGTTTAAATGACGTTTCTGCGCCAAAGAATGACGACGACAGAAGCTGATGAAAAGAGTGAAGTTGACAAAAGTTGAGCGATGATTCCCATAGACGTTTTTTTTAATTAAAAAACGATGAAAAAGTTAAACAACGTAAAAAGTTGAAAATCTGAAAACGTGATGAGTAATAGCCCACATCTCCCAAAGATGACACACATTTAGGAAGTTGAACGACGTTTCTACGACGAAGCCGAGCGAAAAACGGGGGGAATAATAATAATAATAATCATAAGAAGAGCGAAGATAACAAAAGAGTGACAATCACTTTAGTGTGAGAGCTGTTGCCACTAATAACAACACTTACACTGCAATGAGAGCAACCACCACTGTTACTAGAGTCCAGGTCTCGATGGAGAGGTCCGGCAGGAAGCCCATCGTTCGTTCTCTGTGGAGCGTGAAGCAACGCACGATCCGCGCTGTTACCGCTCCGGCAGCGGATGGAGGCGGGGCCAAGCCGGAAAACACGTTACGCAAGAGACGGGCGCGGCCGCGACTTACGGCCTGGAGGAAAAACCCGTAGTCAGCACTGGCATGCGTGTTACACACATAACACACCGCTTGTGTTAATCTGTCAGTGTGTGTTCATTAACTAATTACACCCGAGACATAATAAAGTTATCTTTCTAAGTTTTGATTGAGGCCAGGTTTGGTCTTTGGTTTCCAACTGCTGACTTTAGTTTCAGTAACTGATAATAATGAATAACATAGTGTCTAGATAAAGTACAGTACTATATACAACATGCATGACGAGATAAGAACAGCTGAAATACAACAATCAGATTGTGATGGTTAGGCTAATCAGTCATGAGGATGTGGTTTGTTACATAAGAGAAAGATTGTTTGCTACTTATACAGGAGCCAAAACATATGACATAATTTTAATGTAAAGATTTATTTCATTATAACATTGATGAATAAAATGACACAACATTTGTTTAAAATATATACAGTAGAGACACAACCAAAAATTTAGAGCTACAAGAAGTGGTGGTTTTAAAGTTCTTACAGTATATGAATGTATATTTACAAGTTTCATAATTTGTTAGTTTATGAGATTTTTTGTTTTTCCTAAAATAAACACAGTAAATGGTGGAGATCAGCTTTCACTGCTTCACCTCATTCACCACATTCTTAGGATGTCTATTGTACAGAAAGTATCTCTATTAAAGTTATTCTGCATCAAATCTTCACAATGGGGCCTGGACTCTGATGGGGCCTTTATTCTGACAACTGTCTTTTCCGTACAAACCAAGGTGTCCAGTCTCTGAGGTGAAGAATCACATCCTGAATCACTAATATGCGTGAGTTGATTGTGAAGTGGCTGAAAATTCTAACGGCAGGCTACAGGTCAGATTTATTCACGGGGTTGTAGCTTCACTTTGATCGGGTTTTTTGGTGAAAGAAATGCATCATTTCCCAGAGTCAAAGGGATCTGAAAAAAATATGCCATCAGTGTTATTGTACAAAATTTAAAATCACCCAATGATGAATACAAACCAACAATACGGTAAGTGACACCACAGACTTTGTCTCACCTCCGTCTCCTTGCATGTGACAATCGTGAATTTCTGGAGGATTTCCACGATGGCCAGCTTCATCATCAGGAGAGCAAATCTCATGCCAATGCAGTTCCTGGGGCCTGCTCCGAAGGGCATGTAGGCATAAGGGTCTATGTTGTCTTTGTTCTCTTTGCTGAACCTGAAAACCATGATAAGAATAGTGAGTGAGCCGACTGATGCCAGCGTTTGCTCGAATGCATTGACCTCTAAAGTACCTTTCGGGTTTGAAGTAGTCAGCGTCAGACCACAAAGTAGGGTCACGGTGGAGAGTGTAAACTGGGATCATGATAACAGTCCCTTTGGGGATGGAGACGCCGTTGACCTCAACAGACGTCTTTGCCACCCTCTGTAATCGATTAGCAACAGGATACAGCCTCAGTGACTCGTTCACCACCATGTCCAGGTATTCCATCTGCATCAGCGCTTCATAGCTTGGTCGGCCCTGGAGGGAGGCAGCGTATAGAATTAATAATCTGAAGCACAGGAGCATTTCTGATACAGCAACAAGTGGAGTATAAAACACACCTTTCCTGGGATGGTGGCATCAATCTCTTTCTGCAGAGTCTCTTGGACGTCTGGGTGGGTTGCCAGGTTGTAGGCCAGGTAGCTCAGCGAGCTGCTGGTGGTTTCAAAGCCAGCAAAGATAAATAACATGGCCTGAGAAAGAATCTCGTGATCAGTCAGTCCTGCAAAACAGACAGAAAGACTGCAATGAGGTCAATGTTCCCCTTTTTCTGAAAGATAGGTTAGAGTAAATCCAGGAATCCAGTTGTGAACAATACTAGATCACAGCTGATTCAATTCATGATACTGACTAAAAAATGTACTTTATTCCCCCCCCCTTTCCCACCCCCTAATGTGTTGGAGTTTTGCCCCTTTACTGTAATATCCCTTTTCAGAATGTGGTCTTTATCGCTACCTTTTTGGGAGCTCGCATCATTTTTGTTCTTCTCTGAAATCTGGGAATCCACCATTAGTTGCATGAAGTCCACTCGGTTCTGCCAGACAAAAACAATCACAAAGTGTTCAGGAAAACTGTATTGACCGAAAGCAACATCAAACCCATTGGAGCTACGGCAAATTACCTTGTGGTCATTCTTGCTCCGGTCCGATTTGACTTTTTTGAGGAAGTTCAGAAAAAAATTCAGCACATCACCCGGAAAAAAAGAAACGTTTGTCTTGTCTAGAACTGTCCTCATGAATGGAAACAGAACTGCAAAGGAAAGACTAATTTAAGTCTTGAAAGGAAAAAACAGAAAATGTTGGAATAACATACACAATAGTGTTCGACATACCCACTAACAGAATCAAAGGGTTGAATAAGTTGAACTTGACCATTTTCTTAATGTTTTCTACGAACGGGTCGGCGGGATGGTTGATTGAATCAATGTCCACGCTAAAGGATGTGCTGGTGACGATGTCCATGCTGTACGGTCCAAAGAGTCTGCAACGGACGGCAAACCCTCACTTCCTGCTGACTTCACAGCTATAATCCATGTTCTCCTGACAAAGAAGCGCTACTCACGCTTTAGCATCTATTACTTCATCTGCCTTCACTTTCTTCTCAAGACTCTTGGTTAAGTTATTTGAGTGCTGCAACATTATTGAGTACATCTGCCCCAAGACGAATAAAAGAACGTTCAAGTACGAAGCATGTCAGATTTTATGACGCCTCTGTAATTTATGAACCATATTCAACAGCGTGTGCTCATGAACCTCTTTCAGTCGGCCGCTTGTGAACGATGGAGACAGTGCGTTGCGGATCCTCTTCCATTCTTCATCTTCTACTACAAATATGGAATCGTATAAAGGTCCATTTAGGCCCAGGTCCTAAACAACATGGAGCAACAGAGGATGATGTTGAAACTGGTTAATGAGTTGCTCAGCAGCTTATTATTTATGATAAATAGATTAAAGTGATGCTAAGCAGCATCTTGTAGCCACATAGAACAGGTTAAAACCTAAGCTATGCTTAAAGTAAGTTAAGCAGATGAGCTGTTTTTCTTCCGTATTTGCGCCCCAGTACAGTAACTATGTGGTAACGTTCAAACTTACCAGTCTGTTGGTGAAGACATTATGAAACTCTTTCACCAAGATCGTTTTGATCATGGCTGTGTCCATCACAGTTAACACAGGCTGCCTGCCATCGTACTGACTGAACCAAAGGCAGAGATGAGGACTTTACCACAAGGAGCATTAGACGAGAAATGTGTGATCTGGTGATGTTGAGTATATTTGATAATCTTCAGTACTGGATGCACAGTCACACTCACCCCCACACCTTCCCGTATTTTTGATAGCACTGTGTATCAAACTCGTGAGGGCCCTGAGGAAACAATGAGCAATGAGGAACTGCAGTAAAAACACCATGAGAAGAGTCTAATGTACGTTTGGGTCACAAAGCCAAAATACCTCACCTTTAAATTTCCCAGAAATGTCCCAAAGAAAGGTACAGGCGTGGGTCCTTGGATGCCAAGCTTCTTGAAAAAGCCGTAAGGAGCATATTCATACCTGAAGATTAAAGTCTGTTACTGTAACAAACACTGACCCAGTTTCCACTGGGTGTAAAGATGAACCCTTTACTGAAGCATCTGTTCTGTTTAGTAGTAAAATGTAATAACAGAAGAATAATAACATCAGTAATAACATCTATAACTAGGTTTATAAAGGGATTCATTTTGTGTCTTAATCCAAATCAAACCATGTCCACAAACCTGTTGTGTCACATGATGCAACTTGACCTCTGACCCCCACCTTTGCCTGAGCTAATGTTTTCCTACACCACAGTGTTCTTACACTGGTCCCGTTCCTGCTGCATAGAACTGCTCTGTTATTACTAAGCTACTCTCATGCTGAGAACAGACGCTGTCCTACAGTGACTGTCTCAAACGTTAACAACCCAATCATTTGCCTGCCCTCAGTCATCTTTATGCAAATTGGCTTGATCTGCAGACAGTGAAGCAAGAAGTTGGGTTCAGTACTTACACGGCAATCAGTGCGATGATGATTGCTATTAGGGTCCAGGTCCCGGTGGAGAAGTCCGGTAGGAAACTCATCCTTCCTCCGGCGATGACTGCTGCTGGTTTCACCATGACGGCTGCAGTCCTATATATCTAGACACGCTGCGTGTTACGCAAGCTCATATCGTGACCATCGCTCTTACCTGGCACTGTGGATGCGGTGACCATGAGCCTACTGAGGCACCAATAAACATCTAATCTGTCAAACAACCTACTGAACCCTCTTCTACAGTCTGAGCTCTGTCTTTTTATTTTCTTACAGTTCAGTATTTGGATTGTTTGCTGTCAGTGATTTAAAGAGCTGATACGCTGTTGTACTGATGATCTGCTTGTGTCCTTTTGACCAAGAGTTAAATATTAACAGCGTTGCATGTTGTGAGCGGCTAATTAACAGTTAATTACTGTAAAGTGTGGCTCAAGGGTGAAAGGTCATCTCATAAAAATGACTCACAGCCGAGGACCTTTTTGAACTGTCCTGTGGTAAAAAGGAAAATGCTTTTAGTGTAATAATTATTGGAGAAAAGAAAACGGTGGGAAAACCAACCTTTAGTCTTTTTGCTGGAATAAAATCTTACTTATTTACAGAATTTAAATAAACCAAGATTATCGATTGGCTGTGCTTTGTCAACAATCACATCCTAACTATCATTTAACCTGCGTCCAGGTTTGATGGCCTCAGGTTCAGAACACGAGCACTGGTGAGAGTGGAAACTGGTCTCGTAATAACATTGGTTTTACGATGACACCGTTCACCTCAACACAGGTCGTTGACTGCTTCTGTAATCGATTGGCACCAGGACACAGCCTCAGTGACCGTTTACCACCACGTCTGAGCGTTTCATGTGTAGCAAAGAGCCGCTGGAGGTTTCGGAGCGATCTTAATAAGTCCTGCAGCACAAACAAAGCACGACTGAGCTATTCTGACTATACCTTCAGTCCACGTGTGCCTGTGTAAAGTCTGACTGACTTCAAACTGACTGCTGCAAACGACGCCCTCTTTACAATCATGATCAATGGCGTCAGTGTTGTTGTGCGTTTGTGCAACATCAGCACAACAATGCTGACTTTTAACCAGAGCAGAGGTAAAAGGATAAGACGCAGACTTTTATCACACGGGCAAACCCAACCCAAACCAATGCCAAAGCTTTTTGTTTTGCAGCGATTTAATGTACAGTAAAAACAAATACAGTGATTAAAGACACTGACACACACTTTATCAAGTATTTGAAACAGTTCCAGATCAAACAGCGACACTCAGACATAGTTCAAATCACACTAATGTGTCTGTTTGTCTGTTTGTGAGGTAGCAGAGATCAGGACACTGAACAGGTTTAGTATGAAATACTGAACTAAACTATCAAATACCCCCAAAATATTTATTGACGACACTGTCAACCAGTCAAAGACACTGATGTCACATATAAAAGAATGATCTGATCACCTGTTTTTGTTGAACCAGTGATGGGTCTAGGATCACAGTTATTTTCCTCTTAGGTTGTTTGTGTAATACATTGACTGTTTTCTCATTTACCGTCTCTTCAAACAGCATCCAGACTTGAACTGAAGCCGCTCAGGTTGGACAAGTCCACCTATTACTTGCATTTGCATTCGATTTTCTGTTTACGCCCATTTGTTTCCTCTGTCAGTGGCCATTAACTTTCTGGTTTCCTGTCAAGGACACGAGCATCCTCCTTTCTCTCATCCTTATCATACGCTTTGTCCCCTTCTTTAGATAAACAAGTAAATCAAGCGAGAGGAAAACAACTGCATCAGGAAGTCACCGAAGCAAAGCCCCACCTGTCGACGGAGACGCCAGAAAACCGCCTCCATTTTGCAGTGAGGTGCAGTGGGCGTCTCTCAGTGGCATCGCAGAATGAATAGAGTGTTCTCTGATTGTCTCTTTTGTACCTCTGTGATCCCACGTGAGCATATCGGTGTCACCGCTGTGTGTGTGTGTGTGTGTGTGTGTGTGTGTGTGTGTGTGTGTGTGTGTGTGTGTGTGTGTGTGTGTGTGTGTGTGTGTGTGTGTGTGTGTGTGTCTGGCCTGCAGCGCCACACTCATTGGCAGCAGGGCTGTTGTTCCCTGTTTGGCTCCGATCACTCTTGTATTGAGGGAAATCTACATGAAAACTGAACACTGATGCAGTCTGGATACTAAGCAGGGGGAAATTAACAATAATGCAGGGACAGAGCAGCCAGAGCTCACCTTTCTAACCCACTCCTCAAAGTCGAGCACGGCTGTTGCACACTTTGTGCTACTATTCTGAGCGGAGGTGTGTAGGAGCAGCTGGGTGGCCGCCGCTGTGTCTTCCAGATGTTGTCTGGGAAATGGTAATTGACCCGCTAATGAAGTCTGGGCTCCTCCTGTCGCCTCGGAGCCTCGGAGAGTGGATGACATTGGATCAGACAGCTGCCAGTCTGACCGGCGGACGGAAAACCTGCGGTGCACGAGACCCTGGTCTGTTTTCCGCTTCCGCTCACACAATCATAAATGCTCACGCTGCATCTCCGAGCCCAGCAAAGCCCAGTTCTGAAGGTTAAAGGTCACCAGGTAGGAATCACAGACCGACGCCACCTGGTTCCATTGGAGCAGAGATCGTGCGGCTGCCTTTTCATCGTGTGCACCAACCAGCAGGGGGCAGCGCAGGCTAAGAATGACAGTTCACCTCAGGCCGCGGCTGAAAGTTCCACGTAACTGGCCACTTGTCGTTGCAGACCGCCTTTTACTGCTTTTTAAAGGTCATACAACATGTAGCCGTAGTATGATCAGCGCTCACCAGTGACATCACAGTCTATTGTGAACCTTTCTAGTCAGTGCTCGGTCGTTCAGCAGGGATCTGTGTGATGGACCTTCACCAGCTGCACTGCTCTCAGGAGGAGCTCGCCGGGCAGTGGTGGAGGAACACTTAATGACAGTAGGCCTGCTGCAGTGTGTCTTTGTGCTGCAGCAGCAGCGGACGGAGGGACCCCCGCCCCAGGGAGCTCCAGAACACTGTGACTGCGTCCCCACCGAGGCGCTGCAAAGTCACACACGGACACGCGGCACAGCTCTGACCTTCTGTGTGTACAGTACAATTCAAACACAAGTGGGAAGGAGATGCCGAAAAGGAAAAGCAAGGATAAACAGACACGAGGTGTGTGTGTGTGTGTGTGTGTGTGTGTGTGTGTGTGTGTGTGTGTGTGTGTGTGTGTGTGTGTGTGTGTGTGTGTGTGTGTGTGTGTGTGCGTGTTGTTTGCTTGTTCTATGCCAACGCTGGTGTCCAAGCGAGCCCATTAATTCAGACAGGAGATTACGTCCTCTGCCGGGCTTCCACTTTGGTTGAGCCACGGCTGCTCGTCCAAGTGAACTGACGTGGCGGAAGGCTACTTTGCAGGAAGGAGAGTAACAAGCGAATTTACAAGGCAGACATGCACACTCACGCGGCACAGTGACAGCGTGATTTAGGGGCTTTTAATCATTCCTAAATTGCCTGTCGTTCTCCTCTCAAAGCAGTCCTTGATTACACACACACACACACACACACACACACACACACACACACACACACACACACACACACACACACACACACACACACACACACACACACACACACACACACACACACACCAGTAAACCACATAAAACAGAATGGCCGTCCATGCCGATGCTTAAGACATCACTCTGTCGTCTGGAGGGAAGTGCAGCGAGAGCAGGGAGCGCGGTGGAACCTTCAGGTCTCCACTTCCATCAGCAGCGCGCGTTAAACTGCTGAATTCACTAAATCCACCGGCTGGATTCCTGAGAGGTACAGGACCAGATACCTGTGATGCCAAATCCCAGCTCAAAGCGGTGCCAAGCGTTTGAAACGGCCTCAGCGGAGACGGACAGAGCCGTGTCCTTTTCTGGCGTCTGTTTCATCAAACCTCGAAGCGCGGTCGCAGGATCGTCGAACGCTGCTGAAGCTGAGCCGAGTTCACGCTGTCTGTTAGCGGCAGTGCAGGAAACCCCACGGACGCGTGGAATGGCTGTGGAAGCTTGGGTTCATGAAGGGGTTAACGGCTCCCACTCCTCCGCTCCATGTTCAAATCAATGTCTTTAATTATGCATGCAAATGTGCATTGACACATAAAAAGGGACGCACCAGCTTTCTGTGGGTCGGAGTCATGTAGTTGTAAAAGAAGTTGTAAACATTTTATCGAAGGCTTTACACTTTCCCCGTCGCGTGCACACGTACACGCTACGCTGAAGTTTTCTCTCTTCCATCTAAAATCACTCAACGCGCTCAGACCCGGCTCCATTTATCATTGGGTGTGATTTACAGCCTCACCTTTGGGCCATACATCATTTAAAAGTCGCAGGGCGGGAGTTATAGGCTGGCGCATGTCACGGCGGCGGTGCCATCCATTTGGCTGCCTCGCAGCCCCAGCCTTGTGACGGGGAGGGGGAGGAAGAGCTGGGAGGTGGGAAAGGTCTCGGCGGTGGAGCAGTCGGCTGAGAGCGCCTCACAAAGGCCCGGCGCGCCACATGACACTTTATAGCATGACCTTCGATCACAGCTTGACTGTGTCTTTTGTGCTGTACATTTTCAAGCACCAGCTAAAAGCTTTTCCAGGCTCCTTTGAGGAAATAGATTTGGTCATGGAGAGATGAGAGTGACACAGAATAGCAATCTATACTCTTGGATATACAGCCCTTACAGACCTCTCCTCTGCCTCTCATAGTTTTTCTCACACTGGTGTGAAAACGTCTGCATTCAGCAGATGGATGGAGGTTTTTTTCTATTCAATGAATGCAGTACCTGTTTTACATCAATGGAGCGTTGTTCATCTGTTAGGAGCCTCCCTGCCAACAGTCACATATAGTATTAGTCTGTTTATGTCTCCCCTCTTATTATTATTCTGCAGCACATGGATGAGAGGGAGCAGCGACGCTGAAGATACAGGCTTCACCTGATTGGTATTGACAATTAGTGGCGTCCACTGTAAACTGTGACAAATGTCTGGTTCAGGGTTGTAAATATGCTCCGCCTGCCTAAACGTTACCCTATTAAAAATCCAACATGTAATTAGACTAAAGAAATATTCCCTGTGTTTGTTAATGTTTATTAATGAAGCGAGCGTGTTTGTGAAAATCAAGGTCACTGGAACTGCAGCACGGCGGCTCTGGGTCATTCACTGATTATGTCTATTCTGGTCACAGACGCAGACTCTCCCCAGGC
This sequence comes from Betta splendens, assembly GCF_900634795.4. Taxonomy (NCBI): domain Eukaryota; kingdom Metazoa; phylum Chordata; class Actinopteri; order Anabantiformes; family Osphronemidae; genus Betta; species Betta splendens. The sequence continues at coordinate 3,380,866 of NC_040887.2, read as the reverse complement.
TCCCGAAGACTTATGTCTCTATAGAAAATGCTTTTCCATTAGACATTGATTTTCCTTATTGACGACCATAATAGATCAGAAACTACTCTGCACGTGTGTGTTGGAGATAAAGGCGGCAGCACCTGAGGAAAGCTGCAGTGAGAGCGCGGCGCAAGACCCGCGTGTTCCTGCCGCCGTGTGTTTGTATGAGTAATAGAGAGATTTGCTAAGCGGGAGGCATGGTAATTAGTAATCATCTCACCGTATGTTACACGCGGCGCTCCATGTGCCTGCAGTGACAGCGCTGGAGTGATGCAATAGAAAAGCGCGTGGAGCAACATCCCTGAACGCAGCTGGATTTTATAAATAGCTGCTATGGAAACACTCTTTCTTGGACACATGCAATAAAAAAAAAAAACACCTCAGCCCTAAAGTAATGAAATGAAAAGACAAATGTTTAATTCGTGATTCGTTTCTTGTGTTATTAATGCAGCACAAGGAAGTCTCGGCGTCTGCAGGTGGTGCCACTGGAAGCCCTTTAACGGCATCGCCGTCGCCAGATTCCATCACTTGTGGAGCAAAGTTCGAACGTGTGAAAGTGTGCGAATGTGCCACAAGAAAGTCGATGCGCTGGAATGAGTGCGGAGATGACAACAACAAAGAAACCAGCAGACCGACTGATTTACTGTCAAACTGAAAGACACAGAAAATTGCCAAACGTCAGAGTGAGACACCCCGACAGAGACTTAATTCTCGCAGAAATCATCACTTTTCTCCTTTAATAGAAGCTGACAGAGAAATGTGACAGCTCTATTAGAGACGCTTTCCTATTTCCCAACGCCGGTTCAAGCGTTGTCGATGAAAGCGCAGCTCTTAACGCCTTAAGGTGAGTCGGTTTTCTTTACACAACGACCTGCAGAAACTCACTTCACGTGCGTTGAAATGTAACGAAAACCTCTGTGGAATTTAACCTTATATTATTATGCAGCTAATTCAAGTGGCTGGTATCAATCGATAGCTCTTATGCACTTGTTTGTGTGGGCTTTTCTTTTTGGCTCATTGTTCCTGCTGAGGTCCATGTGTTTAGTGTTGAAACCTAAGCTTGATGTCGTGTTCTCTCACACTTTGCTCTGACGCGAAGACGAGAAGCTCCAGCTAAGTCAGCGCACACACACACACACACACACACACACACACACACACACACACACACACACACACACACACACACACACACACACACACACACACACACACACGATTGACACAATGCTGAGCACTGTGATCCACAGCAGCAAGAAACAATGGCAGAGAAAAATGAAAGCATGCTATTACACAGCTAGCAGTTCTGTCCAAACAGATAAAAGACCCTCATTAGTGAAACACAAGCCCCCCAGTGTTATCCAGAGAAGCAACACACACTACAAACAGGTGATGTTTACCTTTAATTGACAGGCGCTATCTTGATCAGGCTAAAGGCTCTGGATACAGAGTATCAACCACCTGCTCTCGGCTTCGTTCCACTGTGGTTCTATGTGCATTTCTGAGAGACATGTTTTTTTTATTAGATCTGCAAAATCATAAAAATAAGGTTGATGTCAGAATAGCTGACGCCTTCGGGGGCTTTAGTATGATAACAGCTGTGTCATCTTATACATCTCAATAAGCCCTGAGCTCACTCACACACACGAGCTGCAGGAGCGTTATACACACACACACACACACACACACACACACACACACACACACACACACACACACACACACACACACACACACACACACACACACACACACACACACACACAGAAAAGGAGCGAGGAACGGGGGTGAGAGGCAGATCCATGAATAGATGCCGTCTTTTAAAGGAATCAGATGTGCTGCTGATGCAGATGACCATATTATAGAGAATCTTATTAAAACAAGCTGCAAGTCTCCAATTTATTAATTTATCAAATTAAGTTTGAATAATTTGTAGTTACTCTAAGGATAAGGGTGGAACTGAACCACCTTAATCCTCCATCGACTCCAATGTCATTCTAACCCAATTAAGACTGCAGACATTTTGTCCCGTTTGGGTGACGCACAGTGAAAATGAAGCCAACGGTTCCCTTTAAAACAGCCTCCAAAGCTACGGTCACACGAGCTGACATTTCAAAACGTCTCCCACAGGCTGAAACGTGGCCACAAGCAAAGCGCCAAATGGAGCGAGGTTTTGAGTTGCCGACATTAAAGCAACATTTATCTTTTTGGGAGAATACATGCAATTCAGTTCAGTTCAAAGGAAATAATAAAAAAATTGCAGTTTTAAATGTGTTAATTTATTATGTAACAATGCTGCATTTACAGAATTCATATGAGGATGACATCACTCATGTTGATGAAACCGATAAACGTGACACAGAGCAAAGTAAGTGGACATTAGCGCTGTCTGAAGCAGAAGCAGTTGAGCTGAACGACGCGTTCACGGATCAGCGTTTTCATCGCTCTCGCGGCAGATCCTCCAGCAGCTTTACGGGAAAAAGGGCCACGGAACACGCGCGCACACGCAGGAGCGCTACCATCAGAGGAGACGATGGAGCTCATGGGAAATCACGGCAGGAGGTTGGAGGAGGTAAAAGCAGTGGAGCTGCTTTAGAGAAAAGCAATGGAGCAGGCGCAGACGTGCGCAGCGGCCTGGATCCGCCACAGAGCGGCCGCTGCGGGTTCATTAAGGAGGCAGAGCCGGAAGTTCACGCGGGATCAAGTGCGGCTTCCTCCAATGCACTCGCTCCACCCGGAGCCCAGCTCAGGGGGCGGTTCGTTCGTTTTGATTGATCTCCGCTGAGTCTAACGTGACTCAATTTGTGGGTTCAGTTTATTTCAGCTCAACTTCGGTTTCTCTAAATGCCTTGAACGTCTCCATCCCGTCAGGACGGAGCGAGTGGCGGAGAAAAGGGCGGACGCAGACGCTTCCACGGCCGACACTGCGGTTCGCCCCGCAGCAGGAGCGAGTCCAATAACGGTATGAGGCTTCGCTGCTGCCGCTCCGGTCCCGCATCATCAACGGAGCCGCAAACCAGCTTTTCTGCCTCATACGTGAAGGTGATTAGCGAGGGGACCGCGTACAGTGATGAAACAACACGTGTCACCGTGTGATCAGCGGAGGCGTTTTTTTCCCATCCCGTCTCGTCGTTCAGCGCGTGCACGGCGGCAGCGCAGATGACACCTCATGTCACGGTTCGGTGGGATCTGGACAAGTCAGACGGCGCCTGACACATCTGTTCTGTCTGTCAGGGGGAGGAGGGGGGGGGGCTCGACTGCCTCGTGACGTCTCGCTGCAGGGCTTCATTCAGGGATGAGGCCATGATTTCTTTTCTCAGGTGAAAGCGAGAGAAGCTTCACAGCGGCTGAGGCGGCGACTCATTGTTTAAGGCTCAACATCTGTAGAGGAAGTAAACAATGGAGCCAGGCGACCATTAAAGCAGCTTCTCTGCTTCTCAGGGACTGCTTGTTGCAGTGACATCACGTCCTCTGTGGCAGACGACCACTGTGCCTCTAATGAGAACATTTGCCTTCGCAGGAGAAGCAGCAGCAGCCAAAGCGCAGACGGACGCACGCTCCGGGTCCAGAGCGACGGCCCGGCAACGCTTTCATCACCTGCTGCTAATGTCCCATCAGCTGTTTGTCACCGAGCGCCTTTGAAGCGATCGCGGTACAACATTGAGTGAGGAGGACTCTTGGTGAATGACTTTGCATTGGCCCTTTAACGTTATCGCACGGGAGCCGCCCGTCAGCGCTCGCTGTGCACCTTGGTAGAATCACTGTTAAACACTGAGGCGTGTCAGGTGTGAGTGGTGTGTGTTGTAGGGCAGGACTGGGCTCTGTCTCTCATCCATCTGAATAATTACCTCTCTAATGGATGTCGAGAGCAGGAAGATAAGGGAAACCACGCCTCGGGAATGTTGTAGCACATGCAGGACTGTGTTATAAAGCACACACGCTGTCAGAGACACAACCTTATTACCCACAATGCTCCATTTTTACTTGTTTGGGCTGTTTTCTTGTTTGGGCTCTAAGACGGTTTCTGTTCATTCTCCATCTCTCCCTCTTCACTGACTCTGAATTTGAAGGAGAGGGGAGGATGTGTCAGCAGATCCACCCTGTCAGTCTACTGTGGGTAAAGGCCTGAAAAGAGACAGTGGGTGTGAAATGAAAGATGAGAACGACGTGATGCAGTAATCACTGTGTGCGGATGGCGGTTGTGCGCTTTCTACTCCAAGCCTGTCGTCAATGACTCATAACAATACAGTATGTGGCGACAATCGTGTTCAGCACCGGGCGGCAGATCAGAGAAAGTGTGGTGTTCCTCGCTGAGCCACAAGAGCGGGTTGTGTTCACCGCTAAAGATGGGAATTCATCACGTTTGGCACTGATTTAATGAGACGGTACCTGTTTCTAATAGCTTTTAATTCCAGCGGAGGAAGACGACGCTGAGGGTTTGGGAACGATTCCTCCTGTGCAGCCAACTTCTGTCAATCCAGCGAGGGGGATAAATCAAAGGCGTTTCTAAATTTAGCCCTGACATAGAATTAGCGAGACA